>NC_056735.1:519456828-519545849 GCF_019279795.1 Protopterus annectens
TTCTTCCTTCTACTATGCTTTCCTTATCTCTTTCTTTGTGTCTTCTCCCAATTTTCCCTCAGGTTTTCAGAAATCATTCTGCTTTTAACTTTCCCTTGTTTCTCCCATTTCTCCAATGGGGCTCTCCTTTCCCTTATTTCCTTTCTATTTCTGGGTATCTGCTTCTTTGCTATTCTTCTGCCATTTTTCTGTCAGTCTGGTGCATGTTCTCCATTCATTTTGTGTAAACACTAATTCCTAAATTAATTCTGGTAGGGTTTTCAATACTGACTGTCCTCCTATCCCAACCTTAGTTAATTCCTGCTCTCCTGTTATCCCCTAGTCCTTCCATTTACTACTTGTTTATTCCCTATGAAAGTGCCCCATCCTCCTTCCTTCCATATATCTCTTTCTTTCTTTCCCTTGTCCCCATATCATATTTCCCCATCTCTTTAGTGCCTCTTCATTCCTACTTTTACATCCCACAATCATCATTCTAATCACACTGATACTATCTAATTATGTATGTGTGTTTTATTTCTTCCCCTCAGCAGCATCCCCTGAATTATCTCTTTATTCTTATTCATTTTGTTTTATATTGCATCACTTAATATGTGTCCAACATATACTCCCAGATATCTGGAGTATTCCCTTTCCTGAATATGTCCCAATCCTCTTTTCCTTTTCGTTTGCCTAACCTTATAACCTCTGACTTCTTTTGAGTGCATCAGAGCCTTGAGGCTCTTTCAAATCTTGCATAAATTGGCATTATGTCTTCTCTCCATCTCAACTTTCTCTCTCATATGCATGTAGTCATCTATGTACCCTAAGAACTATGACTGTACTCCTGTTCTTCCCTCCATTTGTGCTAACTTGTTTCTTATTTCAATTGCCTGATCTTCTGTGACTAGCGTGAATATCCCTGGTGAGAGACAGAGCAAGCTTCTCTTGTACTCTTCCCTACTTTCAGAGCATTCGAAATTCCTACATTACCATTATTTCTATTTTTGGCTCATGGGAAACTGCCTCATCAGTTCTATAAACTGTTTTCTCATTTGTATTTTCTCTTGCATATCCCAGAGGAGTTCTCATCTGACTGCGTTGAAGGCCTTTTATAGGTCAATGACCACCCCTGCCTGTGTTACCCACCTTTTCTTTACATTGTCCATAAATTCTGTTACTGCCTTGTTATGCCTGTGTTTCTGCTGCTTAGTCAAGCACTCTGCTTGTTATCCCTGTGTTTCTAATGCTTAGCCAAAGTCTGCCTCCTCTGATCCAGTTTTTCTTTCGATATTCCATTTTGCTTTATTTTCTCATCTTTTGACCAGTCCAGCTGGCTCAGGCCTTCTGGGATCCAGCAATGGGCATCTGAATCCCTTCAGGCTTCAGTTGTAGTGTGTATCTCTTCTTTAACAGTATGTCTTCTTCTGCTGCTGCTTTTTGTATCTCTGTCCCTTCTACTTTTATCACTATTGAATTCTCTTCTGTTCTGCTAGATTTCTGCTTTGGTCAGCTTCTTGTTCTTCTTACTTTATCTTTTTTCTGCACTCCCTTCATATTTCCTTTGTCTCCCATGCTCTTTACTTAATTTCTGCCATCTGCTATGCACAGGATCTTGTTTGTCCCTCTTTTTATGTTGACATCATTCTGTGTGCCTTTGTTTATTTCTTCTTTAGTTCTTTTTCCTACACTTGCACGCATGTCAAATGTTCTGTGTGACAGTTGTAATTCTACCTCCTCTCTGGCCCTTTGTAAGTTTGTCAGCAAGTCTATTTTCGGCTGGGTTATTTGAATTAATTTTTTGTGTCTCTTGCTCCAGCTTCCAGTGTGTGAAATGAATGTAACAAAAACATATTTGTCTCCTTCTGTGTGAAATTTGAGTCAATTTCCCCATCATACTTTGGTTAAGGTATAAGGGTAGTCAATCTATATAAGAATTTACTGGGCTTTCAGAGTCCCCAAGTTACCCAATCCTTTTTTCTTAGTTTATGCAGTAAATCAGAATAATCTTGCACCAGTTTAGAAGCATACCATTAAATGGTGTTGGTTTAAATGTTCTGGCTTGCCTCTAAATTTCTTCTTTACATATATGTCTGTGTAGGCATGCCACTATATATCTCAGCTGTAGATTTTTTTCTGTTATCAGTTCTTGTAATCTGGGTGAATTAAATCTTGTTTCCAGTAATTCCTGTAGCATTCTTTCCAATTTTGCTTGCAGGACATGCTCTGACTTTCATATTATCCTTATGTTTTTTCTTCAAGATCTGTTTTCTAGATCAATTCTTCATTTTGGCCATTGCAACATTTTTTCATATTTCTTCCAGCCGTCTATTGTGTTCCTGTACCTTTGGTGTTAGAGCTGTTCTGTCCTTCTCCAAGTCCTGGATCACATCTTTCAGCTCCCTTTTGAAATATCAGGATTCAAAATGACAAGTCCTGATATACAAATGAATAAATGAAAATTAAAAAACAAAACAAAACAAAAACACTGAAAATCCAGGATAATGGTAATTATCAAATATCACTCTTCGCCTTTAAATATATTTTCTGCAGGGGGCAAGCCCAGAATACTCACCATGCTTGCACTTAATAGCGCCAAGATTGCCAAACCTCAGAGGAAAAGGGAACATTCCTTGAAATGGTATTCTTGGGCTTAGTATATTTTAGTATAGACTTTTGGCAATTCAGCCTCCATATTACATCTCTCACTCATGTTGGTCCCAATATTTCAAACAGTTGCCATTTATATCATTTATATACTCCTAAATCACCCAAGTACAATTTTGTGAGATATGCATCTACACTAAGAATGTGGAATCATTGCTGTCTTGCACACAGAACAGAAACACTGAACAGGTTGTCAGCCCACATACTACACCTCCTTTGCAAACCATGCACTCAACACATAAGCCATCATATGCAGAAGTACTCATCAGAAAACTACCTAAACACCAGAGACCTTCCAAACACAATCATGCTACACCTAATACAGCACCTACAGCACTCAATACACATAAAACACAAGCATCACTGTCTCACCAAATAAGCCCCTAAGGCAAAGCACATCTAAACCAAATATATTAGTCATAGCTGACTCCATTGTGATACACACAGATGTCCCAGGCTGGATAAAGAGAAGGTTACAGTCAGCTCTCTATTGGGTGCCAGGATCCATCAGATCACACATGGACTCAAGTCTCTCAACAACAAGTAATTATAACTCTGCCATAGTTCATGCTGGTGTGAATGACTTGAGACATACCTCACTGGACTATATAAAGAGAGACATAATTGAGCTTTCTCAATATATTTCCCAGGCAGGTATGTCCCTAGCATTGAGCAGCATTCTACCGTCATCACAATAAACAAAACATGCTGGAGGGATAGGTTCCTGACCCAGAGACTCCCCAGACTCTGGAATAGATTGCCCATACATGTCTAGCAGAGTGCCTCTTTGGACCTCTCTTCAAGGAACCTTGGATGGGATGGGATGGGAGAAAAGAAAATTCACCCAGTCCCACACCCTGCTAGACAGGGGTCAGGAAAGAAAATATGTGGGAAGATATGTGAGAAAATGTTGCTGGAATTGTTGGCCCCTAGGGCTGTATATATAGCCTAGTACCAAAACTTAGGATGATACCACAATATAAACAAAAAATGATTGACTTCAATAAATTGTCTTAGTTTCTGGTGTCATTCTAAGGGGATCCAGTTCCTGTCAGCCTGGGATGACATGGTTGATAGACCATGCTGCTTTGCCAGAGATGGTCTTCACCTATTGCCTCTAGGCTTTTGGTTATTGCCTTGGGCACGTGTCTCCCCCATAGTGCCTTTTTAGGCAAGGTCTCAAGAACAAAATTGCTGATGTGAAAATATCACTCACAAATAAATTAAAGGTTATGCTGCTAAACACTACGAGTTTAAATCAGAAAATGCACTCTCTGGAAGCACTCCACTCCCTGGAAGATGTTGATGTCTGTGCAGTTACAGAAACCTGATTCAGGGTCACATAGAATATCCCAGCCTTGCAAGGCTACAATCCTTCCACACTTTCAGACCACAAAATGAACTTATGGGAATCAAACAAGGAGGAGTATCTATCTTCATCAAAGATAAATACACCTCTAGACTGGTTAGACAGTAAAACTCCATGGAGTTACGCCAAGTTCAACTAACTGGAGGTAATAGACCCCTTCAAGCCATTGTTAGCTATAGGCCCCCTTCAAGGAACCATGATACTCATGCTGCTTATATGGATCTAATTGAGTTAATCAAATTACAGCCAAACACTCTCGTCATGGGCCATTTTAACTATCTCTCCATTGACTGGGAAACTTATATGAGTACCAACATGCTCGCATAAAGGTTCCTGGACTTTGTTAACACTAATGCCCTGGAACAAATAGTATGCAACCACACAAGGGTCTCAAATATTCTCGAGCTGGTCCTCACCAACATGGGTGACCATTGCACCACTACAGGTATAGGGCCCTCACTTGTTAAATCTGATCACAAATCAGTCACATTTGAAGTAACTATAGCACCTGAACCCCTCTTAGGTGAAATCAGGCTAAAAGATTTTTCCAAAGCTAATCATACATGCCTAAGGGATGGCAAAAATAATTTGCAAGCTCCTGTTACCACAGATGGCATTGACAACTATACTAATGTATACACAAATGCCCTGTACAATCATTTATACAAATGTATTGACACTGCTGTACCTGAAAGGATCCAAACAAGATCCTCAAGAAAAATAAAAACAAGCCTCCCTGGTAGAAATCTAGCATTAATAAGTTATACAACAAGAGGAAGACGCTGCTGTCTAAGAATAAAAAAGAGAGGTCCCAGCATGGGAAGAACATCCTCCTCTACTTGAACAAACAAATAAGACAACTTTTAAAATCCTCTAAGTGCAACTTTGAAAAAAGTTTAACAACCATAGCTAAGGATAACAATAAGGAATTCTTCAGCTATATCAGTAACCTAAAAGGTAGGACCCAGGTGTGTGCTGAACTAGGTGCGGATGGCATCACACACTGATCCTGTGAAAATAGCTAACCTATTAGCTGCCAGGTTTAGTGAAAATTTTACCCCGCTGTTCCCTCCAAACATTACACAAAGCATTCTCTCTACATCTCCCCCACCTTGCATCTCCAAACAGCAAGTCATTAATGCTCTATCCAAGGCCAAAAACACAGCCTGAATGGGACCGGATGGCATATCAGGTTGCATTTTAAATGGTCTAAAACATGAGCTGGCAACTCCATTAGGTACTTTCTTCAACTACAGCCTGAGTACTGGCTTTGTCCCTGCTGAATGGAAAACAGCAGCCATCATCCCTCTTCATAAAGGGGGTACAGCAACAGATCTTAGGAACTACAGACCTATAAACTTAACCAGCCTTCTCTGCAAGGCTATGGAATGAATCATCATGGACCTTATAAATAAGGATATAGGTGATCTCCAATCCCTTGATCCAACACAGTTTGATGTTGTCAAAGGCAGGTCATACCTGTTACACCTGGTGGACTTCTTTGAAAACTTTACCAGAGCCATAGACGAATGAAAATGTGTGCATATAGCCTACATTGACTTAGCCAAGGACTTCAACACAATCCCACATTCAAGCATCATTAATAAACTCTCCCAGTTGAATATCGACCCTTATGTCATCGGGCAGGTTGCTAACTGACTCACTGACAGATCACACTCAGTCAAAGTTGGGAGCATTACCTCAACCAGTAGACCTGTCACCAGTGGGGCTCCACAGTGGTCAGTGCTGGGCCCCCTATTGTTTGGAATATACTTTTTAGATGTTCAGGCCAAAACAGAGGGGCGGTGGCTGACTAAGTTTCCTGGTGACTGCAAATTTGGTGCAATCAATGAATCCCCAAATGATGTCAATATACTTCAAGAGGGACTTTCACAAACCAATGACTGGTGCCAAAGCCATGGACTCAAACTCAGTGCTACAAAATCCGTTATCATTCTGTTCAGTAAAAACATTATCCCTGCAGACTATCATATACATAATGAGACTGTAACAACTCAGTAGTAATTAACTTAGGAGGCAAGTTGACTGCAGACTAAACTTTGACTACCATGTGTCTAATGTGGTAAGGAAAGCATCCTACGTTGCACACCTTATTAGCAAAGACATTGCCTCAGTAGCGATAGAAGTCATAACTCCCCTGTACTCAATAATCGAGTACAATGCTCCCTTTAATATTTACCTTACTAGGCACCTGCAGAAACTTGAAAGACCTCAAAGATGTCTAACCAGAAACACTCAGGGTCTCCAGCACGTCATACATTCACAGACTGAAGTCTCCGTCACTATAATTAGTAGTATACAGACTACTTAGAGGAGACTTGTGTCAAGCCTACAGAGCAATCTCAGATTCAAACCTAATGGAAATGATGCACATCCACAAGTCAAATGGGACAAGGGTCACCCATTCCAGCGACCTTAACCTGGCCTGCAACATAAATAGGATCTGATGGAGAGTCAGATGCATCTCTTAGAGGTTGCCACTCTTCTGGAATAGGCTACCAATGCACATTAAACAGAGAGCTTCTATGACCCTGTTAAAGCCTAGCCTGGATGGGAAACCGTAAATGCCTCCCGGGCATTTCACCTATGACCCTCCTAGATATGGGCAGTCATTGCTAACTAAATCTGAGTTTTGGCAAGATCCTTTATATTGGGTTTCTCTAGTATTATATTGGGTACACATGGCTAGGCTTATAAAGACTTTTAGATCAATAGCCCAGTAACCACCCATGAACCTTTAAACCTATTTCACTTTGTTGATTGCTTGTTTACCTCATTAAGCTTACATCACTAGTTACTGTCATTAGCTTCTGAGACAGTTTATAAATCCGTTCTTCCTGTAGAGCTGCTTTAAACACCACCAGCTGTTGCTCCCCATTCCTATCATCCTCCATCTTGTGAATTTTCTTGTTTTTCTTTTTTTTCATTTGGAACCGGTTGATTAATTACTTTTGTCCTGAGCCTTTGTCCAGACCACTGACTTCTCAGACATCTTCCTAGGCCTCATTGGCACCCCCTTAATGCTACTGATTTATCCACAATATGCATTTCTCTCCTGACTCATAGCTTCTCTAAGAATTAGCATATCTTCAGTGAGGAAACCCGGGGAAAACACTTGCTTATGTGTTGTTGCAGGTGGCAGGAGGCACCTTGATATACTATACATTGTTTGATGTTCTTTACAGTTCTCTGCATCCCTCCATTACACCAGAAAAAAATCTATTTTGTAGTGACTTCTAGGCAATCTCGTTCTTTTTTTTTCTTTTACTTATTTTCACCATTGGTTATTTTGCAGTTTCTTTCCTGAGCGTGAATGAACATTTGGGCTACAGTGGCAAAATCTATTAGTAAAAAGTGCTTATGGAAAGAATTTACTTTGTTTATAGCATCTATTTGGCAACACTTGCAAATTTTTGCATGGAACACAGTTATGAAGGCTTAAGATGATAGATTTCTTTCAGTCAGAGAAATGTCTTAGGTCCCTTGAAAGGAAACTGATAATGCCATTTTTGTATTAATTACTATAGCAAGAAAAAAAAATAAAATGAATAATCCATAAAAGAGTAAATTTTTCAGAAGCAGGAAAGATAACTTGCCTGAAAACCCTAGATCCATTCAAACCTGTAAGCAGTACCATTGAGAAAGGCACAACTACTTTACAGAATCCTAAACTCTGGCAAATACAGTTGGTCACTTTAATGCCATTGGAGCCACCTTTGGCACTGCTGTCTTTGAAATAAATGACTAAACAGGCACCTTCTCTCACTGCAGCATTTGGACAAATATCAGACCTATTATACTGAAAATGCACCAGTTAGCTGAAGGTTTATTTTTTAGATGAACATACTTTCTCTATATCTTAAGGCAAACTCTTCCTTTATAAAAAGGATGTGGTTCTTGCATTGTGCGATACCTTCTATTGATTAAAAATGGCCAAATAACTATAATCTCATTTCACTGAAGAGGATTCTGGATCAATAATGATAGGTTTTGAGGTACAAAGCACATCTGAGTTCTGGCTTCACCAAGACAAGCCTGTATCATTACTAGTGATTGTCCCTGAGTGAACAGCACAACTTTTTCATCTGAGAAAGATGAATATTTTTATTTATAATCAAAATTTCTCCTAATTTGTTCACTTAGATAAAAAATTTAAACCATCAATCTTCAGGCCACCCTTATCAGTACTTTGCCTTTAATATAAAGGATTACGATCTGATCTCTGATTATAGGGAAGTTATGTTTTTGAGACATGGAAACCAAGATATTCACTAAGACCAAAGCTTGGCAGGTGAATCTTGGCATTTGTTTTGAGAGCAAATAATATATGTTATAGTCAGTGAAATTTAGTCATGATTCTTTGCAGTACATATAATTTTACCTGCTCTGTATACTGACAGTTGCAGAACAAAAAAAAAATTGTTTAAAAGCGGGTGAAGCACTGTCCACTAGAAAACAGGCAGAAACAAAATGTAACTCTGAAGAATAAAGGCCTTTAAAATCTGTTGGATAATTAATTTTGCCACATTTTCCTTGTAAGTGTGACAGAATGATGTATTTAACTGCTTTTAAAAGTGTTTTACTGTCTGACACTTTTCTTTCTTAACCAGCACTGTTCACTGTTAATCGCTAGTGTGAGACTCAATCTTAAATAATGCTTAAAGGTGATTAACAAAACTTTGTTAAGCACCTTCCTGACAACACAAAGGCATTTAACAAGCTTGTCTTTTTCTGAATTTTAGAGCTTAATCATGGTGTTCCAAGCACTATAAAATATTAAAAAACTAATGGTAAATGTTTGAAATGGCACATTGCTGAACATTCTACAGCTAGACAGATGCTTGCAAATGCTTAATGTTTTTGACTGTTTAGGTAAGTATTATAGGACATAATGTCTTGTGGATTAAAATACCATAAAGATATGTCTCTGCTGACATGTTTGTAAGCTAATTGTCGTTCCTATGGTAAAGAAGATAGGTAAAATCTTAAGGAACAAACTGGGACCACTATTTAGTGCATTATTCCTGCAGATTTGCAAATTACTTTTTTCTTTTAACTTAAAAGAATCCAGGATAATTACTTTGGTTTAGATCATCAAGAATGTTGCTGTGGACCTAGAAAATGTAGAGAAAAAATATACAAACCTAAGGCTAAAATTGGCTGCAACCTCTACAGCTACAATCCTGCCATATCATGGAACAAATTACCACTAGAAATCAGGTCTTATCAAACATCCAAATCAATTCAAAACTTCTACTACACAGTAGCTCCAAACTCACTGGTCTTGCCTCTGCACTCATCCTCCCTGGTCTAGCCCATTAATTCATGTGTAATCACCAAAGCTTCAAACCTTTTTAGCTCGTAAACCTCTTCAACATATCACTATTTTTCTCCGTCTCTTATCTCCATTTCTAATGTCACGTATCTCATAAAATAACTACATACACTATGAAGTCTCTTCACACTTTATTGAAAATGTTTGTATCAAATAATTTCTCTTATGTATGCTTATTATGTTTTTTTCCACTATTAATTTTCTGATAAAATGTATTTCATTGTAACCCGCTGACACTGTTAACACTAAAGTTTTAAACTGTGGAGATTTTCTTCAGGGGCCTCTGCTGAAAAAGGGCTACTTAGCTCAGTTGGACTAAACCGGACAACAAATGTAAAATACATAATAAATAAATATGAACAATACTGGAACATGGGTAAATATGCAACACATCTGTCTATGCTCATTAGTTAGTTTATGACTGATGACTGAAAGCTGAAGGAAAACTATAGAAACTGGAATGAGTCAAATGAAGTATATATCCTGGTTTGGCAGCATACCTCTCAACCTCTTACTGCAAGAAATCTGGACAAAGCCTAACAAAATGGAGGGATAAAGGCCCAAAAATAGGGACACATTTTAGATATTGCTCTTATAAACTTGGAAAGCTGGTAGAGTAATAGGATTTGTGTTACCATACATTTTTTAAAGGATATGAAGTCTGAAACTCAAATGAGTGCAATTATTTATTGACTTTAATCCTTAAATTATCCTAGTGATCTGTCAAAAAAACCCACAGTTTTTTATGAGGGACAGACCAAAAATATGAGGGAAAAATCTGGACATTCTGCAAAAATTTGTACAGTTGAGAGGTATGTTTGGCAGTCAGGCGTATAAGTATTACCTTGAGGTTGAGAAAACCATAGGTAATATATTCTGTTTTTTTCTGATTTAGGAAATGTTCAAGTGAGGCAACTGTTGGGATTTAGCAAACTGAAACAAAAATACAGTATAGATGGGATCTTTATCTCATAAATTCCCACATGGGAAGTTGTACCCATATGCAATACAGTTAACATAATCACTGCAGAGTCATGCATATCATGTGGGGCAATCACTACACTTTTTCCAGTTATGTTCTTGAAGGTTACTTACATGATATCATTTGCATGTAGTATTGTTACCAGACAATATTATGATATTTTGAATAATTGCTTCTTGACTTTCTAAAGAACTAATTTATTGGCAAACTTTGTAATGAGAAAGTACACCCAGGTGTTGTTTGCCAGAACAGTGAATCGTTTTGTGCTTGGAATTTTTCTGTAGTTCATTGTAAATGATTTGCCTTAGGGTATTTCTTGTTGCAGCCTTCACATCCTATATAATACACCATGAAGAACATACATAATTAGCTTATTTTACATTGCTGGTGCTCATATTTTTCACTTGTACCCATTACATTGTTGGGATCCAGATGCAATGTTAATTTTTCCGCAGTTTTATTAAAATTAATTCTTTGCTTTTTTAGATTCAGATACATTTCTTCCCTGTAAAAACTCTTAAGAAAAAAAATATTTTTGTATTCAGGTCCCATTTGCAGGTTTAGGAGTCTGTGCAGAAAAAAAACATTCAATACAAGATAAATAGTTTAGAGAAAAAAGAAAGAATAAACATTTTCTTTTTCAACAAACAGTTACATAAATGTGTTGCTCGAAATCCCAGAGCAGTGTATTAGAATGTTTCATACATACTGAATGAACTCGGCAGCAGTGATAGCATACAAACTATAGTAATGTTTGCATAAGAAGGATTTCTGTAATTCTGGTGCTCTAATAAAAGCGCCATAATGCTGTTATTCCTCAGACAGGTCAGCTATAATATGGTATTCTTCCTCATATGTGTCAACATTCTATAATACTCATTGCTTTTAACTCAAAAAGCAGACTATTAAACTGCAAAACATTTTATGGATGCACAAATACTATTTCTGATTTACCATGTAGTCCTTGAAATATATCCAAAATTATGCATTGCCCAAAAAGAATAATGTTACTGCACATTTGATGTTATTATTTTCATAGTTATTTGCACCTGTCATTGACAGTTATTCTTTAGAAAATGGTGGGTAGCATCCATAGGCCATAGAGAGGAACTTTTTTGAGCTTATATAACACTTATAATGGGTCAGTTATTATACAGATATCCTGAAAGCATTGGAAATTATTGTTAAGAAAAACAATCTGTGCAATGATGTCAGATTTCTATATTATTATCTTATAGGTTCATAGGTGATCACTAGGCTAATGCCACAAAAGCCTTTACAAGCCTAACCAATAATACCCAGGATATGACAGCATTATCTCTTAATTCCCCAGATATGGGATGGGGTATTATCAGGGTAGTGGGTCTTTGGGGGTTGGAGCCCTGAGTCATTTTACAGACTGCTTCTGTTCATAAGGGACATGGGCAGTACCCCAGGAGCGAATTTGCGGTTCCCCATTCATTTATTCAAATTCTTTTTGAAGTGAGTGAGGGATGCACTTTGTTTTATGAAGATAGGAAGTTTATTATATAGATGAGGCAGCCATTGGGATACAAATCTGTCTCTCCACCAAGTTCTGTTAGAGTCAAAAATAAGATTCTGGTCCATGGAATGTGTTATCCTTGTATAATTTTTCTTGATTGTCACTGTTGAAGTGACACTCTAACCCCATGTACAAAGATGGGAAAAGGCACTGTGGATGGATGGTATAACATTTTCATCAAGGTTGGATCAGAGAATGCCTTGAAGGTCAGGCATAAGTCCCCTCTCTGTAAACGATATGAGACAGAGTAAAGGGATAGGAACTTTAGTCAGTCTGCATAAGACATGTGTCTTATGTTTTGTAATTTTTTAGTGAAAAACCTCTGGGGCCACTCCAATTGGTATAAGTGCCTAGTTAAGTACATGCAGAAGGGAGCATTGTACTCAAGTATGGGCCTGATGAAAGCCAAGAACAATGGTACGATGACTTCCTTTGATCATGATGCCATGCCTTTACTTATAATTTGAGCCACACAGAAGAATTTCCTCACTGCTGTAGCTACCTGGAGCTCAAAGTTTAGGTTACTATCTGTTTTTCTTGGTCCCTCACCACTGGGTCTACTTTTAAGGGTGTGATATCAATATTATCATTTGTAGGGATTCCTGATTTACCAAGGGGTATGTTTATGCATTTTTTAACATTTAGTCTCAGACCATGGTTTTGGCAACAGTTGTTTGTCATTTTTAGGCATGTTTGTAGGATGTCAACATCATTTTTGGATTCAATGATTGCTCCCAGCTTACAGTTGTCAGTGAACCTGGTAAGCCAACGTTCTACAGCATTGACCTTCACTTCATAGAAGTATACACCAAACAGGAAGGGTCCCAACACTGAGCCATGTGGGACACTGCTAGTGACAGGTTTCTTATTGGAAGTGGATTCACCTATCCAGACAAAATTTGTCCTTTCGGTGAGTCAGCTGGCAATATATCTGATGATGCAGTGGTTTATGCCTAATTCAGTAAGTTTATATATGATCCTTGAGTGAAGAGATTTTATTGGAAGCTTTAGCCAGGTCTAGATAAGTGGTGTGTACCGTTTTACCCTCATCCATGGCCCTGGTGACTTTCTTGAAGAAGTCCACCAGACTGAGCAGGCAAGATCTCCTTTTGACAAAGCCAGCTTGGGTCTGGGCCAGTTTTTGGGGGGGGTTTCTATGTCGTTATTGATCAGGTCCATGATGACTCTCTCCATGGCCTTGCAGATAAGACTGGTCAAGCTTATGGGTTTGTAGTTCCCTGGGTCAGTTTATGGGCCCCCCTTGTGCAGAGGGATGATTGTTGCAGCTCTCCATTCCTCTGAGACAAAACCTGTTTGGAGGCTGTAGTTAAAGAGGGATTCTAGTGGCCATGATAGATTCTGTTTTAAGCTATTTAAGAAGCATCCTGGAATGCTGTTGGGACCCATGGAGGTTGTGTTTTTGGCTTTAGTGGGTGCAGTAAGGACCTGTTCCCTTGGAATGACTGGTAAGGGGTGGTTGTGAGTACTTCTTTGGGTGTGATAGGAGGTGATGGGGGGGGGGGGCAGTTTGAACTGAACTTGTTGGCCAGCAGAGTTGCTATAGTTTTAGGCTGTATGTAAGTGTTGCCATTCACGATTAACTTAGCACATTGCTGAGCATTTCCCCTGAGGTTACAGACATAATTAAAAAAAGTCTTATGGTTATCTTTCACCTGGGAGGCTATCTTTGCCTCATAGTTTGCTTTGGCAGATTTGACCAACTCTCTAATTGCTTTGTTTAGACTAGGGAGTATCTTTTTGCACTGATTTGTCTGTTCCTTCTTGGCTGTGGAGATGATTTTTTTTTCCCTTTTGTTGAATAGCCTATTTATGCTAGGAGTACACCATGGGGCTTTAGTTTTACCAGGAATCTTAGGTGTAACTCAGACAGATACTGCCTCCTCTATGCTTCTATGAATGTGGTTGTACAGTGTTTTTGTGTACAGCTTAGAGTAGTCCTCAGTGTCATCTGGGTTCAGAGGGGCTTAGAAATTTAATAAGCTGCCACATAGTTTGAGGTAATTGGCCTTAGCAAAGTTCTTAAAGGTTTGGAGTTTGATGGGAGTTCTAAGTTAGTTTTAATACTAAAGGACATAATTTTGTGGTCAGATCTTACCAGGGAGGAGTTAATGCATGGGAGGGGGCAGCATCTACCCATGTTCACAAGTACTAGGTTTAAGATATTTGTACCTCTGATTGAGGATCTAACTAGATACTCCAGGGAGTTTGCATTGACAAAGCCAAAAAACCTGAGAGCAAGTGAATTATGGGTCATATAAGTCTCCAAGTTTATGAAAGGGTAGTTGAAGTCACCCATAAGTATGGTGTTAGGCAGAATCTTAAGCGACTCTAGTAGGTTTAGGTAGAAGGTGTGCTTTTCCAGGCACATGTTAGATGATCTGTAGCTAGGAAGGATATGATGAGGGTCACACCTATGGTTAGTTGGGCATGCAGTAGCTCAAGTGAGTCATGTTGTTGGACCAGTCTAGCAGTGTCCTTGCCCTTTATGAACATTGAGGCACCTCTTCTCTTTGCTTTATCCAGAACTGAGGGGTGAAATATATGAAAGGCATTGTAGCCTTTGCTGGCAGAGATGCTTTTTACGGTTATGAACTGTGTTTCTGTAACTGCACATATGTTTGCATTCTCCAGGGTGAGGAGTGCTTCCAGGGAGTGCTTTTTTATTTAACTCCTAGCATTGAGCAGAAGTACCATTAGGTGGTTGTGAGTGATTTTCTTTTTTTTATGCTGGGAGGGGTTAGCAATTTGTCATGGCCTAAAAAAGGCACTTGGGGATAGATAAAGTTTCTGCCAGTATCCGGAAGCCAAGTGGTGACAAGTGCAAACCATCTCTGGCAAAGCATTATGGTTTGTTGATCATGTCTCTTCAGGCTGACAGATATTGGATCCCCTTGTTGTGACACCAGAAAATAAGCCATTTGTGAAGTCAATCATTTTTTGCTGGACCTGTGGCATCATCATAGGTGAAGGTAGGATGCTACTCAAGGTTAGATTCATACCCACCTGGGACACATATCCAGAGAGCTCCATCATTTCTCTCATCATATAGTCCAGGGAGTTACACCTTAGGTCATTTATGCCCACTTGGACTATGATCGTCTCCTGGTACTTCAATTAAATACTGTATTAAAAGTGCAACATTTATACTTATCACTGATTGAACATAGACAGCTTAGTGTTATGCTTCTTTCCATATTATTTCTGTAATGTCATTTTTTTATTTATACTTGATGGTATAACTGCATTAAATGTGTTCCAAGTGGAAATTTTTGAACATGCTGCCTGCCTTTTTAAATGTACTAGGAAAACACTGTAAAGATGCTAAAAAGAAATCATGTCAACAGGGAAAATAATACGTGAACTATGTTTTACAGTGCTGAGCAGTTGTTCACTGTAAATTAATCATTAACTTAAAATACTTACTATAGATAAATATCTGGTTTCTTCCACTCATAAAGCGTTTTTATTTGATGGGCATATGCATTCACATGCTAAACTTGGATAAGATTTGCTTAGCATTGTATAATAATTTATGTGCATGTCTGGAAGGCTGGGGTCTTAAAAAAAAAATATATATATATATATATATATATATATATATATATATATATATATATATATATACTCACTTTAACATCACAGCAAAAGACAACACCACTATCCACCCAACAGATCACACGAAATTGCTAGGAGTTGAAATAGACAACAATCTCAAATTTGATATTCACATATCCATGGCCATAAACAAAGTCCACCAAAAACTATGAGCCTTAAAAAGAAATAAGCAACTCCTCACAAGCAGCTGGGATTTCAATTGCAAATTCACACCTTATCTCCACCCTACGTTATGCCTCTACAATATATACCAACCTAAGGCAATGCGATCTAAATAAACTCGTGACCTGCTGCAACAAAATCACCAAATTCGCCACCGGGGCATCCTACCACATTCACCACTGTCTCTCACTTACTGAACTAGGCTGGCTAGAACTCCCTCACCTCCTTCAATGGTATCAACTCACACTCGCCCACAAACTGGATAACCATCCTCTAAAAGTCCCATCCCTTCAGTATCTACTCCAACCCTGTCTCACCACCAGACCACTATGATCCAGCAACAAAACTCAATTACAGGTTACTAGAGCCAGTAACACTGCTGGAGAAGCACTATTCTCCAGTGCTATAGCCAAATTATGGAACCCCCCCCCCATAAATAATAACCTCTCTACCATCATGCACCCACTTCAAAGCTTTACTTAAGGCACACCTAAAAACATGCTGGCTATGCCCTTGTAACTCTCCCCTCTAACTTCTCCCACTCCATCTACCCTCTACCTCTCTTCCACCCAACAAACTACCTTTGATTACAGCAAGCTTTGATACTTCTATGCCTGTCTACTTATTATATGACAGTAACGTATTTTTGTAACAATTGTTAATATCTGCTATGACTTTGTGAATAGAACAGATGCTAGTTATCTACTGAATGTACTATGTTCTTCATCTGTAACTATGTTTGTAATATTTTAATTGCTAGGATTCTTCATCTGTAACTATGTCTGTAATATTTTAATTTGTGGATCATTTCTCCCCAGGCCTCCGCTGAAAATGGACATGTGTCCAGTTGGACATTCCCAGTCAACAAATGTAAATAAATCAAGTAAATCAACAACTGGACCAGAAACAGGACCAGAAACATCCCCAGGAACTAAAGCGCGGTCAGTAGCATTCACAGATGTCAATCACCACCAAATAATTTGAATGGCACTATATCCAGAGACAAACTTCACAACGGTTGTAAAAAATAAATGATTTATTGGCCAAAGAATAAAAAGTTAGCGCTTTCACCGTAAGGCTTCATCAGACTGTTAAAATCACAAAACAGCACAGCTTTTAAATAGAAAACATATAAAATGATTGGTTGAACCAATCTCTGACATCATCTGAAATTAACTAAACAAAATATCGCGTGTTAATATAAGCATAACGTCTAAACTGCAAAACTAACTAAACACAAAACTATCTTAATACAAGAATTTCTTTTGATATCCCTCAGAACTAATTAACAAGAATATACTAATGAACATATACCATCTATACAAAAAAATCATTGGCCGTTCAACCCACCCATTAGAACCATATATATCAAACACTGATGCACGGAACATATGTATAAAAATCATGCAGCAAAAGGTAAAATACAAAAGCATTGATTGTGAAAATTCAAAAACCCAATCCTTGACTAAAAGAATCTCTGCTGACCATATTCAAACTTAAAAACAAGGCAGATAGAATGTCCCTTCATCTGGGCTTAGTTAGTCTTCTATTTCTAAGGATGGGTCTTAAATTAACTTTATCATTCAGACCAGGTGTTTTATCTGCTTTACAATGAATAATCCAGCGTAGTTCACATTCCTCAGTGAAATTTTCTAGGTCACCCCTCACAAACTAGGTAAAATGATCTGCATCACACAGAATTTGAAAGTATGTGTTGCCCCTAGTAGTCTGTTATGTTTTGGTAAACATGTTCCCTAATACGCTCCCTAAGCTTTCTATTGGTTTTACCAATATAAAATGCCTCACAGGACACACATCTAGCAAGATTAATAACACTGACACTCTGACAGTTTGTCCTAGTATGGAAAGTGAACTCATGTCCAGTAGTAGGTTGTATAAATTTGCATCTAGTGTCAATGAATTGGCATTGTTTACAATGACGGCAAGATGCAGTATTACCTACAATTGAAGCCGGAGTGGTGTTGAGATTACTCCAGGGATAACGACACAAAATCTGTTTTAAATTCTTTCTGTTTTTATATAAAAACTTATGTCCCTGACCTACTATACTACTGATATCCTCATCTAATAGAAGGGTATCCCAGTGCCTCTCAACAATCTTTTTGATATTGCCAACATCTGAGGTAAAGAACATAGGTATTTTAAGTTCACTTGCTCTTTCTTGTTGTAAGTCATTGACCATATTGCCTTGGTCAGAAAAATAAGGCCTCGCTCTAGAGGTCCTTAGTTGGCTAACGTTCTTAACTGCCCTGTCTACTTCTGAGTGGCTGTAGTGTCTATCAAGGAATCTAGTTCTAAGTTCAACCAATTCCTGTTCAAATCCTACTTCTGTGGGATTGAGTCTAGAGGCTCTCATAATCTGACCTTTCACCACATTTCCAAAAACATAAAGGGGACGCATACTGTCTCTATGCAGCAATGAATTCCTATGGCAGGCTTTCCTGTGTACTGATGTATTTAATAGACCATTCCCAAGTCTTTCAATGTTGACATCCAAAACCGATATATTACATCTAGAAAAACTCATAGTGAAGCTGAGGAAGTCTGTCAAACTGTTAATGGTAGTAACAAAATTCATCAGGCCATCCTCATGTCCCTTCCAAATCAAAAAGAGGTCATCAACAAAACGTCTGTAGAACCCTACATGACGTTGGAAGTCCTCTAAAGGAAAAAGGAGTTCTTCCTCCCAGTTGGCCATCACAATGTTGGCATAGCTATTGGCACATGAAGTGCCCATAGCTACACCATCCTTCTGAATATAAATCTCATCATCGAATAAGAAAATGTTATTATGAAGAACAGTTTCTAGGAATAGTGTCAGAAGGTCAATAAAACTATTCCCCAGGTCTGAATGTGAGGACAAATAACTTTGTGTCTTAATGACTCCTATTTCATGTGGAATCACAGTAAAAAGACTCTTGACGTCCAAGGTCACTAAGATAAAGGGTTCATCATCTCTCAGATTCCTAGTATAGGCATATAAGTCCAATAGGAACTGTTTGCTGTCTTTCAATATCACTAAGTTAGCATCTACAATTGGCCTTAGAAAATGCTCTAAATACAAAGAAAATGGTTCTGTGACCCAACCCCTCCCGGCTACTATGGGACGTAACGGTGGTCTGTTCAGGGACTTATGGACCTTTGACAGGCCTTGAATCACGGGTATTAATGGGTTATTGACCCTTAAAAACGTAAACAGCTCCACAGTAATATCATCGCTCTTCAATAAATTATCCAACATGTCAAAAACCCTATAGACCTTGTTGGCCACTTCTGTCAGATCAATCCTGGTGTAGAAGTCTGCCTCTTCTAACATTGTTCACATGTTCTCAAAATAGAAACTATGATCCATTATAACAATGGGTCCTCCCTTGTCAGCTGGACTAATTACTATGGAACGGTCCCTACTTAAGTCCATAAGAGCTCTCCTTTGTGGAAAAGACAAATTATGTCCCTTATTGCTACCTTTGTCCTTTAATTCATTCAACCTATGCAAGTCATGTTCAAATAATCTTGCAAAAGTATCAATGAAAGGATGTAATAAAGGGGCATAAGTGCTGGGTGGTCGAAAAGTCACAGGACATAGATCACCATTTCTATCACCGAATTCTAGTTTCAATTGCATATTACGTGCAAATAATTTGATATCTATAATGGAATCAGTCAAATCACCCTTACTAGTGGGTATGAACGTTAGTCCCTTATCCAATAGTTGTTCCTCAAATTTGTTTAAGCTCCTATTAGATAAATTAACTACTATAGACTTTCCACCCTTTCCTGCATTTTCTTCAATGTGGGACCCATATGTTCGCCCCCCCGACCCCTTCCATTTATGTCTCTCTCTGCTGAAGGATCTCTGTCTCACACGGCCTGATGGAATGGCTCTATCGGGAAAGGGTATGGGGGTTGGTGCCACAACTTGGTGTTTGTAAACCCATTGCTTTATTAGAGGTGATCTTCCTCCTCAAAACTGGTTCCTCATTTATAACTGAGGATTTAGACACATTGGTAATATTAGAATTAGACACTGACACTGGGTCTCTGCTTCCTATCACATTGACCAAACCATCAGAAAAAACAGGAGGTTCACCATTACGTCCCTTATCAGTGTTGACATTTTCATTAGTAATTTGATCACATGAATCATTCACATGACTATCTACATTTATTACAGGTTGAACAGCATTTAAAACAGTATTGGAAGTCCATCTTTTGTTATTCATTTCAGAGATGTTATTGGTGGTACCTCTGGGCCAAGTAAAGACATGGCCCAGTTGGAAATCCTTAACATCTCTGAAAATGTTATTCCTTTTCTGTTCTAATAAACGTTTCTCATATAATAATACATTGTCCAACAGTCCCTCCAGTCCCATGTCAGTCTTAGAGTTCGGATATTTTGTAGAGATCATTTTTTGCTGCTTAATGATACTATTCCTTAACACATCCTCTTCAGGACTAAAAGATTTGTTTAAAAGATTCATATAATTAAAATTAAGCTCTAAGTTGAGCTGTTGCCATTTAAACAGCAATTCTGGGTGCAAGTTACTGTGGTAGGCATTTTCAAGATGCACAGCCCTCTGGGTACGATTCTTTTCTGCAAGCATACCTCAAAATGCTGGCGCTGCAATTGCATCCATTTGAGTTTTAAAAAATCCAACTCCAACTTATTCAAGTCATCACAAAGGCCTGCCAAAGTGTCCACTTCAATTTCATCAGCTCCATTTTTGAAGACTGGTTCATATATCATAAGCATGTTCTCAGAACCAGAAACAGAATCCTGAAAGCGTGTCGACTTACGATTAACAGATTCAGGTTCATGTAAAGTGTACGGCAGCTCAATGCTGTTGTTCACAGTAACTGCCATGCTCCCTTCATGGTACAGAATAAAATAAGTAAGCAGCAATAAAGTAGAAAGATACCACCAAAGGGTAAAAGCTCCTGTGGTTCTAAAAATCAAGTAAATTAAAAACAGGACCAGAAACAGGACCAGAAACATCCACTTGAACTAAAGTGCGATCAATAGCATTCACAGATGTCAATCACCACCAAATACTTCGAATGGCACTATATCCAGAGACGAACTTCACACCGGTTGTAAAAAATAAATGATTTATTGGCCAAAGAATAAAAAGTTAGCGCTTTCACCGTAAGGCTTCATCAGACTGTTAAAATCACAAAACAGCACAGCTTTTAAATAGAAAACATATAAAATGATTGGTTGAACCAATCTCTGACATCATCTGAAATTAACTAAACAAAATATCGCGTGTTAATATAAGCATAACGTCTAAACTGCAAAACTAACTAAACACAAAACTATCTTAATACAAGAATTTCTTTTGATATCCCTCAGAACTAATTAACAAGAATATACTAATGAACATATACCATCTATACAAAAAAATCATTGGCCATTCAACCCACCCATTAGAACCATATATATCAAACACTGATGCATGGAACGTATGTATAAAAATCATGCAGCAAAAGGTAAAATACAAAAGCATTGATTGTGAAAATTCAAAAACCCATTCCCTGACTAAGGGGTATCAAAAGAAATTCTTGTATTAAGATAGTTTTGTGTTTAGTTAGTTTTGCAGTTTAGACGTTATGCTTACATGCGATATTTTGTTTAGTTAATTTCAGATGATGTCAAAGATTGGTTCAACCAATCATTTTATATGTTTTCTATTTAAAAGCTGTGCTGTTTTGTGATTTTAACAGTCTGATGAAGCCTTACGGTGAAAGCGCTAACTTTTTATTCTTTGGCCAATAAATCATTTATTTTTTACAACCATTGTGAAGTTCGTCTCTGGATATAGTGCCATTCGAAGTATTTGGTGGTGATTGACATCTGTGAATGCTATTGACCACGCTTTAGTTCCTGTGGATGTTTCTGGTCCTGTTTCTGGTCCTGTTGTTGATTTACTTGATTTTTAGAACCACAGGAGCTTTTACCCTTTGGTGGTACCTTTCTACTTAAATGTAAATAAATAAATAATAAATAAATAAATATAAATACGCCGGGGGGTGGTCACATATATGGTAGTTGCAATTGCAAAAATGCAAAGCTAAGCTTATTGCTTGAAGAAGCTCAAACAGAATGCTCCTGCAAATGGAAGAGAGAGAGCATGGAGCAAACATAAGCATGCCATTTTGAAAAGGGTAGGTCATGTGCAACGCAATTTTAAAAAGAATATTGACTAAGCAATTTCATCAGATGCCAGTGTCATCTTTCTATTATACAGGGCACTGGAAAGGATTCATATGGAATGCTGTTTGTGTGGAGTCTACCCCAGCAGAAGGTTGTTAGGTTAAAGGAAAACTTTTAACCGAAATACTAAACCTGTTATTGGACTGGGAGGCTAGAGCATTAAGAGAAGTTTGGAATTCTGGGTGTGTACATTCTGGAAATTAACCACAAATAACTGATATGGCATGGGCTCACTAACTCATCATCATGTACATGGTTGCCCTTTCAGTGACTGGCATACTGAGCATGCTCATTTAATTAAGTTCATTCTGTGTCTGTCTACCTACAGGTGTCATTCTTTGACTAGAAATGTCTTTTGTCTTTTACTGGTTAGGGGTCACCACAGCAGAACTCCGGTCCGCTAATTACTGGCAGTGGATTTTTATGGTCCCAAGTTGCCAGCCCAATACCCAACCTTCAAAAAAGCCACAACCATTCATGCTTGCATCTACCTGAATATCTTTAACGTCACTCAACTGCGGGGAGGACATGCAGACTCCACAAATAAGGTGCTCCAGCCAAGAATCGAACGGGAGAACCTCTTGCTGTGAGGTGACAATGCTAACCCTGTACCACCGTGGCCCTGTGTCATTCTTTGACTACGGTATAATAATTTTTTACTGTGACAATCATGAAACTGCTAGTGCCCGCCACACTGTATCAGAGGCATGCATGTTAGTCTTCTTTTTAATACCTTTATTAAATTATTACTTAAGATGTAGGCACACATACATTAATAGAAAGGAAAACAAGCCATATTAATATTATTTCCATTTACACACATTATATATTACATAGGTGTCATTTCTTAGTAACAAATGTGCTTCAGTACCATATTACATTAATTGTTCATTGTCTGCCTTCACTTAAAACCTCACTCTTCCTCCTGAACATTATTCTTCATGTATTTGTCCCACAAATTATATTTATTTCTATTTAATTTTGTCCTTCCTTTTCCTAAAAATATCTCTTCTAGTGTTTTTTTTAATCTTTTTTACAATATTCAGTTATTTCAAATGCATTTGGTTTATATTTTTATTTACATTTTCTAGTAATTGCTTTTTTAGCAGCTGACAGAATTAAACTTAATAAGGCCTTACTATGTCTAGGCAACTCAGATCTTATGTCCCAGACAGCTCAAAAGAATAATTTCTTTAGTTATAGCCATTTGATCCCCGGATACTTCTGACAGAGTACTCAGTAGGGAATATTTAAAATCTACCAAGTCATTAGACTCCCAAAAATATGTCCCCATTTATCTCTTTCTTCCCCATCGCGCCTTCAACATTTGGTATCTGCCTGAGGAAACAAATATTTGAAATCTGCTAAGGCTATAAAAATACATATGCACATACTTCCAAGCAAATCTATAACCTTCTGAACTTTGTTGAATAGTCTGAAGCTGTACATATGTTTTCCATTGTTCCCTTGTAAATTGCTTTTCCAGCTTCTCTGCACAATCTTTTCTAACCTTCTCCAATTGATTCTAATAGTTATGCCCGACTCATCCCTTGCACATGCTGTTCTTGTACTCATTATATAAATCAGTGCATTTCTATCCCTCAGATATATGGTTCTAAAATAGAATGAGAAGGTACATGTGTTACATGGACATTCACAGATTTAAGCTAAAGAATGAAAACCTGATGAGAAAGAATTTGAAGCACTGAATGTAACACCAGAGATAGTTACTGAAACAAAGATAATCAGAAGTTTCTATAGTGGAAGAAATAATGTGTCTAATGATAAATCTTGGGGGTAAACACAGGAACAGCAGCAGCTGAGCGGATGGTTTCAAAACTTGAACATAATAAATAATTCATAAGTTGTCTGATATCAACGTTTGTTTGCTCTAGTATACATAGGAAAGCCAGAATGCAAAATAAAATCATTTAACATTTATATTACTGCCATGCCTTTTTCATTTAATTTCAGATTGCCCAAAAAGTATCTGAAACAACAAACAATATAATGTCACAGGAGTATAAGAAGTCCAACTACTCAGCACTTTCCCTTTAAAACAGTTGCTCCTTGCAAAATATGTCTTTATAAAAATAATTAGTAGATTAATTATAGGTAGTTAATAAAACTTAGATCTGTAAGAATGTGACACACACACACACACACACACACACACACACACACACACACACACACACACACACACACAAAATAAACAGTCCCTTTAAATGTATCACTAATACTCCATTAAAATCCATGCAATGCATATGAGACAGTTTACTACTGCATCAGCTGGCCATTTTACAAACAGATTGGAGCTGTGTGGTCCAAATAAACAATCACAAGTTAATTAGTATAAATAGTAAATAGTCGGGTGGCGCAGTGGTGCAGCGGTTAATGTTGTCGCCTCACAGCAAGAGGTTATACAGTTTGATTTCTGGCTGGGGTGCCTTCTGGGTGGAGTTTGCATGTTCTCCCTGCATTCACGTGGGTTTCCCCCAGGTGCTCCAGTTTGATCCCACAATCCAAAAACGTGTCGGGAGCATTTCTCCCTGGACCTCCGCTGAAAATAGACTCTGTTCTAGCCGGACTTTCCCGTTCAACAAATGTTAAATAAATATATAAATACAATTATTAAAATACTAACTCTTCAGAATCAATGAGTAAACATGCCCGGGGGGTTATCACCTATAGAGATTTAAATCACATGACAAATGATCTGCAGCCATATCACAGCCTGCTACAGGAGCAAGTATATGTACCAGGAAATCATTTAACTTTCCTAAATATTCTTGATGAGCTATCTAGAAGTAGGAATGCCATTTTCCTGGGCAATTTTAACTACTCAGTGATAAATTGGAGGACCTATACCACAAATGCAACATATGCACAAAAACTTTAGACTGAGTAAACAGGAACTCCATGGACCTAACTAGAGAACAAACTATACCCATCCTGGACATGACAAACATAGCATCTGCATTTAAAATCCTCAAGATATCCTCATCATTGGTCAAGTCACACCACAAACAAGTAACCTTGTCCTTCAAAATGTCCAAGCCATCAGAGGCATACATCACAGAACTCAAGGATTTCAAATTTATAAAGCTCTTACAATTCTAAGATGATGTTTCCAAACTTGAGTATAAGGTTATCTCCCATAATATTGGTAATGCAGTTATGCAGATAAGTTCTATTCACACCTGGACAAATGTGTTAACTTGGCAGTATCAACTAGATCCAAACAGATGCAGAAGTTTAAAAGTAAACCAGAGTGGTGGTCCACAATCATTGGTAAACTATGCAATAAAAGGGAGATGCTCCTAAATCAGGAGATCAGAGCAAAAGATCCCCAAATTAAAAAGAGCATCAAACATCTGGACAAAAGAAACTGGAAAAAGGATGGCAGAAAAGTAAATGCATCCTGTAGGAACATAGGAACATATAACATGTAAGTGATCACAGAAGCCATAAGATGCCATATATACCTTTAAGCAGACAAGCTTAAAAGATCTTGTCACCTTTTTCAAGCACTTAATATTGCTCATGTCCCAGATCAAACAAGGCCATACATGATAACCTTGGTGTAAATGGGTTCCTATTAGAACACCGAAAACTCAAAATAGTAAATGACCTAAAGGTCAGAAATGCGGGATCTCGATCAGCTTTTTGTGAGTTTGCGGTACAGTGAAGATTGGAATATTTGTCCTTTCCTCATTTTAGTGCAATCTCGTAGCTGGTATATATATTTAGTAGGAGGTGTGGGAGGCACAGCCCCAACAATAGCGAGTTCGAGGTCCTGCATTTTCGTCCTTTAGGTCGTTCACTATTTTGAACTTTCATTGTTCTGATATAGACCCATGTAAATTTGTGTCTACCCATTCCGACATCAAGAGTGCTAATAAATCGAGGTGGCTAAAGTATTTAAGACTTCTAATTTACTTGGTTCAAAATAGTTGAGCTACATGCTTGGATTTGAACATACTAAAAGGGGCACTGTATTCACTGAATGGTCTAATAAGGGAGGAATAGAGTAGAAGGATGACTTATTTTGATCTTGGAGACATTTCCTTGGAAACTAACTGTGCCTAAAAAAAGGTTTCCTGGCTATGGTGGAAACATGATGATCAAATGAGAGAGAGTTACCATGTAAGTACCATTTATAACATACGAGGAGGGAGCATTTCTGCCAAACACTACTATGCTGCACTTTTTTCCATTTATTTTGAGACTATTCTTTTTTTAGTTGTTTTTTCTTTTGTTCCATCTGACCTCATTTATACTGTTGTGGCCCAAAATGCCCCACATTCACCCTGGGTCTACCAACATCTTTCGACCACTTGCTCCAGTGTTGCTGGGGCCAGTCATGGATCTTAAGGGTATCCTGGGAACACGACTGTCTGTGCTTCTGTTGCGTGTTTTTTTTTGGTTTTAATATGGTATATTCATGCCCCCCATGCTTAATGATTGCAACCCCCCTTGTGCTCATGCTTTCTCAGAGGGAACATCATCAGTGAGCACCTTTCCTCCACAATTGGCATGGCCATCCCCCTCTACCACTGTGTCAATCACCTGAGCTGTTAATCAAACCCAGGTTGACTGTGTCATAGTTAGGACTTTATCTGTCTACATCACCTGAACAGCATCTTGAGACCATTCTTGATACTCCATGTATGTGGATATTCCAACCCTTGCTAGAGGAGTTTTATATTAGTGAATGAGTAGATAACAATACACCAGTTTGCAGTCATCACCAAACCTGGTCAATCATTCTTCTGGGATATTGGAATGGATGCCTGCAAAATAGATGCCAAGCAGTACAGGGCCCAGATCTGGTCCCAGTGATACCCCATTAGCTACGGATTTATGCTCAGATAGAGAACCACCACTTTCATAACCTGGGATCTGTTGGGTAGCCAATTTGCAAGTCAGTGAAGTGTGAATGCATCTACATTAAGCTTATCTCATTTTTCAGTAATACAAGCACTTGTAATAGTGACAAAAGCCTTGGCCAGGTTGAAATAAGCAGCATACTCAGAATAACCACAATCTAAAGCCCCTGTACTTCAGAGAAGCTTACTATGTTGAGGAGACAGGACTTACCCTTAACAAAACCAACCTGAATGAAAGCTAGATCAGTTAGGGTACCTACATTTGCATCAATTAATTCTGCTATGATACATTCCATGGCTTTGCATATAAGGCTGGTAAGGCTGTTAGGTGTTTAAATACCAAGGTCTGCAGATGGGCCGCCCTTGCCTAGGTAAGCCACAGTGGCTGTCCTCCATGCATTTGGAACAAGCCCTGTAAATAAGCTGAGGATGAACAGTTTAAAAGGAGGCTCAGATAGTGCAGACTTGACACTAATGAGAATGCAGCCTGATATATTGTTTGAAACCACTGAAACTATTTTTTAGCCTTTGTCAGGGATTATAACTCTGATGTCTTGGTGACTTCAGAGGATACTAAATTCTCAAAGACAGTGAGGGCAAATATATAAATGAGTTATATGAATGAGTGATATTATTAAGGATGAACTCAGTTCATTGCTGGCCATTATTCCTTAATCTTCTGACATAACTGTGGAAAGGTTTGTAGTTTTCTTTAGACTCTATACCAATCAAGTTCATTCTCTCTCTCCTTTTTTTTGTTGTATTTTCTAATAGTGTTCTTACGTTCCTTGCCAGCATGTTTCAGTGTAGTCTTCAGGTAGGGAGATGTGGATTTCTTGCAACTTTTCATTATTTTCCTTGTTTTGTTACACAGTTAAGTGTATAAATTCCAACACAGAGGTCTATTCCTGAATTTATGGTTATATTTTGGTGGATGGGTACTAACTTTTATATGCAACTGCTCGGCTACTGGAGAAATTAAGAGGTGAATGCAGTAGCCATCTTAGTTGGGTCCATTTGCAAGGGATTTATGGGAATTGTGCATAGGTCTTTGACAAGCTGAAATATGTTTACAATGGACAAATCCCTAAAAATGGTCTTATTTGGTGGTGGTGGTACCACTAGGCCTGACAGAGTAGATGACTGATTTGTGATCAGTTTTAACCAGGGATGAGAAGATATGGAGTGAGCTGCAGGCAGGCGCTATGTTGGTAAGGACCATGTCAAGGATATTAGAGCCTGTAACAAGTAGCTTTACAATTTTCTCCACTGCATTGATATTAATGAAGTCTAGGAAACGCTAACTATTTTTAGAGCTGTAACTGTGGCAGTCATTGCTGGGGTAACTGAAGTCCCCTAGTAAGAAGGTATTTTGTTTGATATTTAAAGCTGCATTGGTGTTGAAGTAATTTCTCTGGTCATTAGATGATGTTTGTGGGGATCTGTTGCTAACAATGAAGTAATAGTTGGATTTGTTAAGGGCAACATGGATCTCCAGGTCCTCCAAGTTAGATGGGATACTATAAATCTATATAGTGTCATACAGACTCCTTAGGTGTTATATGTGTTGTGCTTATCAGACTTTAAGGGATTCAGTAGTCTAAGAATTCTTTTACCTCCAAAAATCAAACAGTCTTATCAACACTAGGGTCATAAAAGCTTTGTCATGCAGAGCTTACACCATCTGTGGAACAAGCCTCCGCTCCAAGTTACTAGACTGCTTGCCTAGTAATTACCTGTGAATGTGTGAACCTAAGAAAAGGGTCTCTTTATTAACATTTAATAAATAGCAATAAAGTGGATGACCCTACCTTGAATCTTTTATCATTTGAATCGTTTCTAATAAATAACCATTATGGAAGGTATGTCTTAGAATTATTAGTATTGTGTTATACTTAAAATAGTCTTCTGAGAAATTAAATTTTGATGTTACACAAAAAGGGGTAGAATAATTTGCTAATGCCTTAAAGACTTGTGCAACTAAATTAAAGGTGTTGTATTATGAATTTTCTCGTAACTTTGCCAATGTTCAAGAGTTGTTGTTTTGTCACTATATTGATATGAACATAGAAAACTTTGTTTATATGGAGACATAAGTGTAAGCATAACATTTTTCAAACAGTTTGCTAGAATAGTGTCATAGAGTGTGATGTCTACATTTAGAAGATCAATAGGGGTGTAATCTACATGATCTGAAATGTCAGTACTGGGTTTTGGAATAAGGATGCTTTTAATCTAATTGAATTATACATTTGATAGTTGTGTTCTAACAAAGCCAAACATTTCCAAAGCAGTTTTACAAATACTGTCAGGAAATTTCTTATAAAATTTAGAAGGAAAACCTTCTCCAGAGAACTACCACATTGACAATACTCCCCTAAGCACTGACCCACTTGTTTGGAATTTGGGAACATATGTGGGCAATGGCCTTCTATATTGGATAGCTTACAAACAAAGGGATTGTGTCTAGAGCTAGAGATGACTGTCCCTCTTTAGTCAGCCCTTATTAGATCACTCATTGAATATAATTTTCCCTTTGCCATGAAACTGTCCAGACACATGCAGCAACTGGAATGTCCACAGAGATACCTTGCTAAAAGGATACAAGGCCTAAACAACATGTCCTACATGGACCAACTCAGAACCCTGTCACTGTACTCAGTATCCTACAGACTGCTAAGAGGTGACATGTGTCTGCCATACAAGGCATCCTCTCACAATTTACTGGTGGGTTTACTCATATCAGTAAGTCAAATGGCATAAGAAATACTACAGTCTAGGAATCTAAACCTTTTCTGAAACATTAACAGAATGGTTTGGAGGAACAGGTATATCTCACAGAGGATACCAGTGCTGTAGAACAGACCCATCCACATACAAAGTTTAGCTCTACCCATTTTTGAGTACAACTTAGATCTGTGGATGGGAAAAAGAAAATTTACACTATGACTGCTCCCTGTATTACTAATAGGCAGATGCAGCTCCCAAGTACTTTATCCCATGTGTAGGTCCCCTCAAATTATCTACGGTAAAATACCAATTATTCTTATTAGGAGTATTACATAATTATCGATCATGGGATGGGTAAGGCCAGTCTATAACCAAATGGGATACGTTATTTCGATCACAAAAAGGGAAATTGGCTAGGCTTAAAATGGCTCACAATGGCAGCAACTTATGAACCTATAACGTTAGGGGTTGCTGCAGGAGAATGTTATTGCTGCCACCATTCACCTAGAGATGCAGGGTTATCCGCCATTGCTTAATAATTTATAGACTGCATGACACTGACATTGTGGACTGGTACCACATAGATAGGGACACCATTCAATCAATATACATCTGCCTCATTTACAACCCCAAGGGAGTAATAGTGTACCTATCTCAGTTGATACTAAAGCTTGTGCTGATTTCAATATATTAGCTACTGGGACTTTTCAGTAACCTACTGGGGACATGGTGGGGGAATATCAGGCATCTGCCTCAAAAAAGCTCCATCCGTTTCTCAATGTTATGCTTCAGTATCTGAGGAGCATGTCTGTTTCCCAGAGTAGAAAGCTAACGCCATGTGAAATTTCCATGATATAGCCCATTTCCCAGACATACTTGAGAGCAGAGACTGTTCCACATAGAAATAAAGTCCCAAGCTGGTGAATTAAGAAGGAGGTACATGAACCACAAAGGGTACCATTCCATGAACTGTCAATATAGTCTGTAAAGCACAGGGTATCATCTCAAAAGTGTGTGTAGGCTATCCAGGCAGCTATCACTACTCCCACATATGGCACACTTATGACATGTACCAGTGATTTGTAAGGAGTGAATTCCAGCAGGGACATCTTGTTTGTGATGCTAGGTATGTCCTCTAATTCTGGCTTATGACACCAGTGACAAATCTTCAAAATTAAAATGACCATGGGTACAATCTTGCCAAGTCACAAACACAGATCATTACAAAGGATGTGTTTGGGCTACTGAAGGCACACTTTTGCTGTATGAATTCATCCAGTAGTACTTTGCAGTATAGTCCTGACACGTGCAAAAATACTGTCCACATGTGCAATCCTACACAATGTTATACTTAGGGAGAAATTAAAGCAGAGAGGAGACTTTTATGTGCAGTAGCTCCCAGCATTGCAGGCAGTGGACACTAAGTCAAAAGAGCAACAACCACAGCAAACACATTAATCTCAAATCTGAAGGAATACTTTATTAAAAATAATTATATGCTTTCATTTCATATATAAAGGCTTCTTCAGAATCAACCTACCAACAAAGTTTAATCCATTCTAATCCATTATGAGTCATCTTCTTCTTCTTCTTCTTTTGGCTGCTCCTGTTAGTGGTCGCCACAGCAGATCAACTGCTTCCATTTCCTCCTGTCCTCTGCATCTTGCTCTGTCACACCAACCACCTGCATGTCCTCTCTCACCACATCCATACACCTTATCTTAGGCCTTCCTCTTTCCCTGTTACCTGGTAGCTTCATCCTTAGCATCTTTTTCCCAGTATACTCTGCATCCCTCCTCAGCACATGTCCAAACCAATGTAATCTTGCCTCTCTGGCTTTGTCTCCAAACCTTCCAACCTGGGCTGACCCTCTAATATACTTATTCCTAATCCTGTCCACCCTCGTCACACCCAGTATAAATCTTAACATCTTTAACTCTGCCACGTCCAGTTCTGACTCCTGCCTTTTTGTCAATGCCACTGTCTCCAACCCATTTAACATAGCTGGTCTCACTACCCTCTTGAAGACCTTCCCTTTCACTCTTACTGGTACTTGTCTGTCACAAATCACTCCTGACACTCTTCTCCACCTATTCCACCCTGTCTGTACTCTCCTCTTCTCCTCTCTTCTATACTCACTGTTACTCTGAATTGTTGATCCCAAGTATTTAAACTCATCCACCTTCCCCACCTCTACTCCCTGCATCCTCACCATTCCTCTCTCCTCCCACTCATTCACACACATATATTCTGTCTTAGCCCTGCTGACCTTCATTCCCCTTCTCTCTAGAGCATATCTCCACCTCTCCAGGGTCTCCTCCACCTGTTCCCTACTCTCACTACAGATCACAATGTCATGTGCAAACATCATAGTCCACAGGGACTCCTGTCTGATCTCGTCTGTCAACCTGTCCATCACCATTGCAAATAAGAAAGGGCTTAGAGCTGACCCTTGATGCAATCCCACCTCCACCTTAAACGCATCCGTCACTCCCACTGCAGACCTCACTGCTATCACACTACCCTCGTACATATCCTGTACCACTCTTACATACTTCTCTGACACTCCCGACTTCCTCCTACAATACCACAACTCCTCTCTAGGCACCCTGTCATATGCCTTCTCTAAATTCACAAAGACACAATGCAACTCCTTCTGACCTTCTCTGTACTTCTCCATCAACAATCTCAGAGCAAACCGCATCTGTAGTGCTCTTTCCTGGTATGAAACCATACTGCTGATCACTAATCATCACCTCCCTTCTTAACCTAGCTTCCACTACTCTTTCCCATAACTTCATGCTGTGACTGATCAGTTTAATCCCTCTGTAGTTACTACAGCTCTTCACATCACTCTTATTCTTAAAAATCGGTACCAAAACACTTTTTCTCCATTCCTCAGGCATCCTCTCACTTTCCAAGATTTCATTAAACAATCTAGTTAAAAACGCCACAGCCATTTTACCTAAACACCTCCATGCTTCCACAGGTATGTCATCTGGACCAACAGCCTTTCTGTTCTTCATCCTCTTCATAGCTATCCTTACTTCCTCCTTGCTAATCCACTGCACATCATGATTCACTAGCTGCACATCATCCAACCTTCTCTCCCTCTCATTCTCTTCATTTATCAACCCCTCAAAGTACTCTTTCCATCTGCTCAACACACTCTCCTCGCTTGTGAGTACATTTCCCTCATTATCCTTTATCATCCTTACCTGCTGCACATCTTTACTAGCTCGGTCCCTCTGTCTAGCCAATCAGTACAGGTCCTTTTCTCCCTCCTTAGTGTCCAACCTTTTATACAACTCTTCATATGCCTTATCCTTAGCCTTTGCCACCTCTCTCTTTGCCATGCACCTCATCTCCTTATACTCTTGTCTACTTTCTTCATCTCTTTGACAATCCCACTTCTTCTTCGCCAACCTCTTTCTCTGTATACTCTCCTGTACTTCTTCATTCCACCACCACGTCTCCTTGTCCTCCTTCCTCTTTCCAGATGTCATACCAAGCACCTTTCTAGCCATCTCTCTTACTAGCTCTGCTGTAGTTACCCAGTTACCCAGCTATTCGGTAACTCTTCACTGCCACCCAGTGCCTGTCTTAACTCTTCACTGAACATCACCTCACAATTATCCTTTTTCAATTTCCACCATTTGATCCTTGGTGCTGCCTTCACACTCATCCTCCTCTTCTTGATCGCCAATGTCATCCTACAAACCACCATCCTATGCTGCCTAACTACACTTTCCCCTGCCACCACTTTACAGTCTCCAATCTCCTTCAGACTGGCCCTTTTTCATAAGATATAATCCACCTGTGTGCATCTTCCTCCACTCTTGTATGTCACCCTATGCTCCTCCCTCTTGTTAAATATGTATTCATCACAGCCATGACCATCCTTTTTGCAAAATCCACAACCATCTGACCTTCTGCATTCCTTTGCTTAACACCATACCTACCCATCACTTCCTCATCCCCTCTGTTCCCTTCACTAACATGCCCATTGAAATCTGCTCCAATCACCAGTCTCTCACCCTTGGGTACAGTCATCACCACTTCATCCAACTCACTCCAAAATTTTTCTTTCTCATCCATCGCACACCCAACTTGTGGAACATACACACTAACAACATTCATCATTACACCATCAATTTCCAGCTTCATAAACATCACTCTATCTGACACTCTTTTCACCTCCAAAATACTCTTAACATATTGTTCCTTCAGTATAATGCCTATGCCATTTCTCCTTCCATCCACACCATGATAAATCAATTTGAAACCACCTCCAATACACCTAGCCTTGCTCCCCTTCCATCTGGTCTCTTGCACACACAATATACCAACCTTCCTTCGGTCCATCATATCAGCTAGCTGTCTCCCTATACCAGTCATATTGCCAACATTCAAAGTTCAGACCCTCACTGTCACAGTCCTAGCCTTTACCTGCCTTCGGGCATGCCTTCCCCCTCTTCTCCTCCTTCGGCCAACAGTAGCCCAATTTCTGCCAGCACCCTGTTGGCCAACAGTACTGTTGGTGGTCATTGTTAACCCGGGCCTCGACAGATCTGGTATGTATTTCTGTACTATAATCCATTATGATTATTATAATCCATTATGAGTCATATGACACCTTATTTCATTATCACATTCTATAATTTTAAAGTACCAATGAAAAAATTCAATACATATAAACATTTTTTTATTGTAAAAAATGTATAGAAATTAAAAAAAAAAAAAAAATATATATATATATATATATATATATATATATATATATATATATATATATATATGTGTGTGTGTGTGTGTGTGCAGATTAACAGTTTAATCAAATTCCAGCCAGAGGAGGAGGAGCAAGCAGCAGAGGATGATTGTGCCACATGAAGGGAGGCACAGTATGCAGTGCCACTATCAAGGAGGCAGCGACTTGCCCATAGATACAAAACATATTATAGAACAGGAAAGCAGATACACGACAGTAAAAATGACACAAGCAAAAAGAATACCAGGCTGTGCTTACCTATGCATAGCTTGGACATGCTGTGCATCAGACATAGGCAACCCAACTAACAATGTACAAACTGCAGGGAAGTTATCATTTGCAGTGGTGTGAAAACCAGGACTGCATGGTTTTCACAGGAAAGTGTGAGTATGAGTGCTAAGAAACATGAAAACAAAACATGCTTTTCTGTGAATTGTCAGTACTGGGGGAAGGGTTCCTTTAAAATAATACTTATTAAGAAGGACCAGTGTCAGTGGAGGTGTGATTTACTGGATGCTGTGGTGGTGGTGTGAGTGTGGATCTACAGGGGCACACCCTCAGCAGTAGTTGTAGCACAGTAGCTTGGTCTACTGAACAAGTTAAGGGCATGCATGGCAGAGGGCACAGCATCTCATACATGCCTCCACCCATGAAGTCTGTCTCTACCAGGAGTTGGTCTGGATGTACCATGACCCTGGCTAGATCAACATCATCATCAACCCCCTTGTTTACCATTGTTTACATGAGGTTGAGGTGTCATATCAATTGACCCCATGGCTCCCTATACAGTGCCACTCTCCTTCCTTCTTTGACACTCATGCCTGACTGTCACAGGTCTTCTCTCTCACACAATCCATCCACCTCTGTGCTGGATGCCCTTGTTTATTTTTGCCTTCTTCCTGTCTGTCCCAAATCTTCTTCACTAGAATGCCTTCTACTTTCTCGCACGTGCTTGAACCACCATAATATGTTTTCTTTTACCTTTTCTGTAATTGGAAGAGCTACTTTAGCTACTGCTCTAATGTCCCCATTTTTTCGTCTGTCTTACGGTGTGTATCCTAACACCTATTTCAGGCACTTAATCTCCATCAGCTCTAGCTTTCTTAACTGCACTGCCTTTACTGCTCAGCTTTCTGTACCATGCAGTAGTAGTAGCTGCACCACTGTTTTGTATACCTTACTTTTCAGCTTCATTGGCATTTTTCTGTCATACACTAAACCAACACTGTGCCAGCTGACTGCAACCCCTCTGATTCTAATTTGACCTCCTCATTCAGACTTCCCTTCTCCTCAACCACCCACCCCACATACTTGAAGCTATTAACCTGTTCCACTATTTTCCCTTCTATCTTAATTTTTTTCATTTCTTCTGATTGCCCCCATTTATTGCCATTGCAACTCTCTTATCTGTAGTTAGTGTCATCCCATGTGCCTTCAGTTTTGCATTCCATCCCCTTACCCTTTGTTACAGCTCTTGCTCATAATCTGCCTGCAATGCCACATTGTTTGCATACAGTAGCTTTGTTGAACTGTCCCCTCTAACTTGTTTGTTAATGACATCTATCAACAGTATGAACAACAGTGAGCTCAGAGATGAACCCTGATGCACCCCCACTCCCACTGTGAACCTCTCTGTAAAACTCAACACTATTCATACTTCAGTCATTGGGTCCTTGTACATAGCTTGCACTAATTCTAACAATATTTATGGGACTTTAAATCACCGCAGGACTGCCCAAATCAGCTTTCTTGGGACCTTGTCATATGCTTTGTCCAGGTCCAGGAATGCCCAGTTGGACTCTTTTCTCATTTCTAGCTTCTTCTGAAGTATCTGTCTCACTGAATAAATCAGATCGGTTACTTTGTATCCTGTTCTGAATCCGAACTACTCATCTCCTATCTTACTTTCTACTACTCTGAGTATTCATTTATCAATTATCTTCTCCAGAACTTTCATGCAGTGTAATGGGAGTTTGATACCGCTATACTGCCTGCAGTTGTGAGTGTTCCCCTTTGTTCTTGAACACCAGAACTATTATGCTTATTCTCCACTCAGCTGGGCTATGCCCTTCTGTCCATCCTGCTATGAATACCCTCATGAGCCATTTTTCTACTATCTCACCCAACATCTTGATCATATCTGCTGTGATCTCATCTGTGCCTGCTGCTTTTACTGACTTCATTTTACTTAGTGTTGATCTTACTTCTTCTAGGGTGGGCTCCTCCTCTTCTCTCACTGTGGGCTGTGTCTAGGGCAGTACAGTTTCTGTGGGGGAATCTGCTGGAAGTACACTTTCCATCTGCCTTTGATATTCTGTGGATTAGTGAACAGGTTATTGCTGGCATCCCTTATGAAGGATGCCTGACCTTCTTTATCTTTCTGTCTTTGCCTTGCAAACTGATAGAGTTTCTTTGTGCAATCCACTGTGTCACTTCCAGAAGTTTGTAGAGTGCTTCGGATGCCTTGTTCTTTGCTATTGCAACTCCTCTCATAGCCTCTTTTTTAGCCAGCCAGTATTTCTTCCTAGCCTGGTTTGTCTTTTCTATCTCCCACTTTTTCCTGCACTCCTTCTTTGTTTTGATGACTTCCTGGGTTTCTGTATTCTACCACCAACATTCCTTATGTACCTTATTTCTGTACCTGACTCAGCTGCATATCTGTTCTGTAGCCCTTACACATGCTCTTTTGAGGCACTGACATTCTTCTTTAACTCCACCTATTTCTACTTCTTGAGGTGCTAGAGCCCAGAGTAATTCCTTGAGCTGTTGTGCTTTCTCTTCCATCAACTTCCAGGTCTTCAGCCTGGTCTCTGTTGACCTTAGAGCCTTCGCTGACCACTTCTTGCAGCTGATTGTGGCAATCAGTTTTTTGTGCTATGGGCCAACTGTTTCATTGGGGATGACTTTGCAATAAAGGATTCTACCCTAGTGCCCTTTCCTTACTGGAAAGAAATGAGTTGCATGTTGGCTACATCTCTATTTCTGAATCATGTGATGGCTACTATCAAGTCATTTATCAGACAGAAGTCTAGAATAGCCTCTCCTTCTTTATTTCTGTTGTCCCACCCATGTGAATCCAGGCTGTCCTCATGTCCTGTTCTGTCTGTCCCATTATGTGCATTCAGTTCACCCATTATCAACAACAATTCTTGTTTTCCTGATTTATGTAGTAGGTCCTACAACTGATGTCTGAATGTACTCTTCTGCACTATCACAACCCTTCATGTGAGGCATAGGCTGACATTATGAGTACTGCTCTGTTATTACACTGGAGTCTGTCACTAATTCTGATAACAACCCTTTCTGTCTTTGAAGCTTATCCCTCATTACACTTCCCACACCATTTCTAACCTATCCTCTTCCAGAGTAGTAGACTCCTCTGGATTCTAAGCCAAGTGACTTTGCTGCACTGTCCTTCCACCTTGTCTCCTGGATACTTAGGATGTCCAGTTTACACCTTGCCATCATGTCTTCCACTTCCAAGCCTTGTCCTGTCAGTGAACCTACATTGAGTGTGGCAATTCTTAGTTCAACAGGTAAGTCAAGCTGGGCAACTGGACACTGGTCAGCCAGTAGTGTATTGACCCAGGGCTGATGGGCTTTATGGCAGGGGCACAAAGGCCATAGGGGCACATACACCCTTCCACCATTAGCATGGGTCCCCAGCATAGTTCAGATCCCCAACCCACTTATCACTGGAAAAACCCATGCCCATTTTGGCAACATTAATTAACATGACCAGATCGCCTAGAGGTACATTTTTACACCATCATAGCCCTGCTACAGCATGCAGTCTGTGATCCGAGTTCTCATATCTTGAAGATACTGCACCACAGTAGATGTCCTTGGTCTATACAACTCTTCTCCATATAAGGCACCATCTAGAGTCTTTGTTGTTGCCTACAGCTCCATCCTTAGGTGAGTTTGATATGGAAACATGCAGCATGTTTTTTGAATGTGGGTGAAACCCCACAGAGACACAAACAGAGCAAGCAGCCTCCAAACAGGCATTGGTCAAAGGTCAGAATCAAATGTTGCACCTTGTGTATGGGAGGCAAAGACCTCAACCATCATGACAACTGGTCTTACATTCCATAGGTGGTGATGTCCATAGATGATGCTTGCTCTTTAACTTCATCCTCTCATTGACCAAGTAGGTTAGGGGTGTGGTGCCTCATGTCACTGCAACGGTGATAGCAGTACTCCCCCATTTATAGGATAAAAGCTGCACATGTGACAACCTAGGATAAAGTGTTTCCATCTCAAACTCTCCTAACAATGGAGCTGTGGGCAACAGCACATACTCTAAATGGTGCCCTATAGGGGAAAGAGTGGTGTGCTTTGTGACTTTAGTCACAACCATAGAGGTGGTCTCTCCTGGAAGTAGATACCTATACAACAAATGTCACCACAAAGGTGTTAGCACTATGAGAGTGGGATCTTGGTCATCCACAGCATCACTGGCTACATCTGTGGATGTGGCAGTTGACCATCTCTGTGTATAGCCTCTCATCCCTATTAGGTGAACCAGAAAAATATTTTGTGTTCCAGTGTGTAATTAAGTCTTTCCAGGTAATCATACAACTGCATACATTCAACATGCACTCCTGTAAGTTATGATGCACACCCTGTATCATCCTTACTATCAATACCATGACTGTGTTTGTAGTGGCCTGCGCCTTCATGATGCCTATGTACATATACCTGGTTGTGGTGACTGTCACACTAACCTCAGATGGTAGTAGCATTGTCTCCACTGAAGACAATTACCCCTACCATCCCCCATGTGGACCTCTCTGCCTACAAGTACTAGGGCAGATTCAGACACTTGTCTTCTGAGGGACAGGTCACTTCCCTGTTCAGTAGACGCTCACTGATGCCTGTCACTGGATGTGAAATGGGACACATAAGATGGGATATAAGCAATAAATCTTTGACATTTTTCACTGAGGGAGATCATGGCTGGAGAAGGAGGAAGTATGGCTCCTTTCAGAGTGCAGAGGTGGTGTAAGGAGGAGTCAAAAATATTTCTCTATCTCTTCCTTAAAAATTACTGCTAGAGGATTATGCAGGATGGCTATAAATGGCTGTAATATAGACTAATGCAGGGCAACAGTTTATCTTAGGTTGCCAAATGTGCAGCTGGAATTCTACACATGGGGGACTACTGCTATCACCATAGCAGTGACATGAACCATCACAACCCTGATCTTCTTGGCCAGTGAGAGGATGAAGTTAAAGAGCAACCACCACCTATGGACTGTAAATAGAATGTATGTTAGTTACACATTTAAACTGGCACAGCATGTCATCCACACATATTACACTGTGCTATTCTTATCTCAATAGCCCTGAAAAAAATGAGGTTAATAGGGAACTGTACAGGAAAATTCTAAGACAGCACAGGAGTAAGTATAGTTGCATTTGACTTTCTTGCTTTTAATATTAACAATGGTTAAACTGAAAACCTTTCATAAACCACCAGCAGTTCTATGATTACTATTATAACTCGATAGCAGTATGCACACCTTTCAACTGTTCAGATTTTTGCCTCATACTTATGGCCTGTTCCTCATAAATTTTTGGTTTTCTGGAAAATGACTGGCAAATCATTGACAATGGAAGTCAGAAAATAATGACAGGCATTTTAGTTTCAAACTTTATACCCTTCAGAAAAGTCACGCTGAAGGAAAACCTATTATTCAATCAACTTTCTATATAAGATCAATATTTAATAACTGTCCTTATTTTGGGGCTTTGTACCATGGCTTTGTCCAGATTTGTTTGCTCTAAGAGGTTGAGAGGTATGGCAGTATGATTGCTTAATATTATTAGTGTGTTTGTACATATATATATCTAGACATATATGAGGGCAAATGGGCTAGGATGTTAAAGTTGAGCTCCTACATTATGAGGACGTCTGTAAGTTCAGTTCCCCAACTCTCATCCTAATTATAGCATTACAATGAGACAATATGCATGATCAAAAATTACTGCATATCAGACTAGATACACCAGTTGGCTTTTCCTAGTAGCTCATCACATTAATCCTTGTATTTGTCAAGTGATGGTGTTAGATGGCTGAGGTCTCCCTCTCAGTTTTGTATGCTAATGTGCTGGTAAATGAAGTATTTTTTTTTTTGAATACTAGATATGTTTGTGTTTGTATATATATATATATATATATATATATATATATATATATATCCAGTTATATATGAGGGCAAATGGGCAAGGATGTTACATTGGGAGCTTACATATGAGTGATGTGTTAAGTTCAGTCCTCCAACCCCCAATAATAAAGCGGCGTTACAGTGAGAAAATATGTATGATCAACATTTTTGTTGTTAATGTAGTTGTTTTCTTTGCTTATAACCCAATTTTGATTTTCATTTTGCTTGTTTTTCATTTTGTTGTATTTTCACACTCTGTTCACTGAGGTGACACAGATTCACCCCAGCCGCAGATAAGATATTGTGGATTGGGTGGGTAAGGGGTAGAATGAAACCTCCTCACCTTTGGATGTAAAAACTGTCCAAGCTGTTGTTGACTGTGCACTCTGGCACTGCTGTCACAATGTGAGACAAACGAATGTCACCCATGGGGTCAGGTATGACCTCACTGGGTCTTACTTGACTGACTAAGAAAGACTGATCACCCTCATCCCCCAGCCTTCCTGTCCATGGTGTCCACACCCCTTTGTGTCCATGCCTACACCTGCCCTCACCATTATACTCCTTCTGTTTGTCCGGTCTCCTTCACCTTTATGTTCTGTCGCTGTCATTGTGTTACCTTATATCCTGCATATCTTCTCCTCATACCTATCCTAACCCTCTTACATTCCTCTTATCTCCCTTCCCCAACTGTCTTTCTCTTTATGTACAAAACCAAGGCTACCACCACAAAAAAGTTATTACCCCACCTTCTATACATCATTAGCTTATGCTCATCTTCTGCTACATGTTCTCTTCTACAGTATACTTGCTTCCTATTTTCTCCCTTTTTCCATTCCCATTTTTTCCTCTCTTTAAAAAAAAAAATATAAATAATCTATACATGCCCCTGCATGTTTTCCAAATTACTTCATGATTATGATTGTGGTGATAGGTGATAGAGAAAGATGATAATGAACAATACATGTCTTAATAAGAACTGTAACTGATGTGCTTAGTAGTAACAGCAAGTACTGTCAGAACCACTCATGGCAGCGGCATAAATGGACCATCAGAATGATGATGGAGATTGGATGTGAAGAAGCGCTATGGATGGTGGCAAATACAATATAGGGTATAGGGTACTTTCCCTAGTGTATACCGGCCGTAGCTCCGGCTAGAATAAGTAGTAAAGTACATGGTAAATTAAGCTGAAAGTCTGAGAATATATAGAGTCCGGATGAGCTGAAAAAAGAATGGACCTATATAAAAAGTTATATATATCTTTGAGGCGATATTTTTTCTCTTTGGAGATATGATGATCTCAAGATATATCATGATCTGAGATATATCTTTTGGGGGGGGGGTCATGATGGGGACTTGCCTCATGAAATCTTCTTTTAAAAGCAATTCAGTTTTTTGAGAAGCGTGATTTTGAGATTTGCTGATGCTTGTTTCTATTGTTTTTGTGAATTTGGTTTTTGTCGTTTTTGAGAGTGCTGATATCATAGTATAACGCTGGTGCATGGTAATTCTTTTCACATGACACATAACAACTTTAGCTCTTTTTACTCTTTTATTCTGCAGAAGTATTCTTTTATGTGGCAAGTATGTAATGGATTATTACTGTTTGATAAGTGCGGATGGTTGATGGCTCAAGTCCTATATGGGTTGCATATTGACAAATCTTTGTTGCAGTAGCTTTCTTCTTGACATATGCATTATACTACAGATACAGTGGTCAGACTCTGCTAATGTCACAAATGTCTTTGTTTGATGTTTTGGTATTTTTCTCTATCCCACTCAGTGTTTCTTTTAATCTCAGTTACTTAACATTAATATCTGTGTGTGTATTTTATATCCCCTTATCCAGTGTATTCTACATCTCTGATTGTGTCACCAGCTCCTTTTTCAGTCTTGTCTGTGGTATATATTTGTTTGCTTGCATGGTCCTTCTACCGCTTCTACCCTCCTACCTTAATCATACTTCCTTTGTTACCTTCCACATGTCATCTGCATATATGCATCACTGGTTCAAAACACAGATCAGCTTACAAGCCTCATGATTATTTAGGGTGGCCACTTTTCCTTGTTCTCTTGCCACAACCGTGCAAGTCATATTGTGTTGAGTACCCACTGAGATTTGTGTTTGACAGGCAAGCACTACTGTTACTCCTTCTTGCCTGTGGCCATACCATGCTCATACATGATCTTCCACAATTCCCTGATGTAGCCCTGATGGGGATCACTCTTTGAGCTGCTCATTGCACACACTTAACTGGCTGTACTCATTGTTAATGAGCATCTGAGCTCATTCAGCATGCACTGTAAACAGAGGATGGCTGGTATGCTCAAGGATGCAATGTTTCTGAATCTCTAGGATCATTTAGTAAAAGTACATGTCCAGAGTGGAGAGAAACTTGAATAAGAAAGAGCCACAGTAAAGGAGAAAAACAACCTTCTTATCCTTTAAAAATAATAACAAGCTATGAGAAGGGAGAGAAAAAAAGAAGGGTAGAAAGTGTCTTTACTGTGCTACTGTGCAGAGAGAGAACATGAGAATATTCTGGAAGTTGACTACTAAGATATAAAGAGTCAGAGAGTGAAAGAGAGATTGCTTTTTTCATAAGTGGTACATATTGTCCTAAAAGCACTGACCTGAGTTTATACACAATGTTTAATTGCAGGACATTGGTTTAATTATTATGCTAAGACATAACTATGAAGTATGTTGACCTTTCATAAACCAAAAACACAAAACTGGTGTAGAATAAACAAACCAAAAAACTAGCAATACTTTCTAATCAGCTAACTTTGGGAGTCACCATGACCTGTTCTTAAAATGAGAACTTTCATTCTTTATTCATACAAATTCATAAATTTGATTTTGGAAAACAACAATTTTATGTTTTGCATTTTCTAGTTTGATTTGTTTGATTTGTTACTTTGATTTATATTGACGTGTGATGCCTGTGCCCTGGCCCGGCAATCAAGGAGCCTCGATCCTCACCACTAACAGCAGAGAGGGTGTCTCATATATGAGGAAAGGATAACAAATACACACAATAAAGTTCAATTTCCCTTAAGAGCACACAAAGATCACAGTCAGTCCAGGGCTGGTCACTCCCTTGCTCCCCAGGTCCCTAATAAGACTCCCCACTGGCACAGCTATAGGGTCCAGATCTCAGCCTAGCTGGGCAAGCTAAAATCCCTAGCACCCATTCTGTCCAACCAGTGCTTCATGTCCCTGCCCAAGTAGCTGACATACACACACTTTGAGATAAGCATTAACACAACCACACATACACTTCTGGGGAAGGCTGGCACAGGTTCTCCAGCTGTGCCCCCTTTTACCCAGACTATATGGTAGCAATTACTACCATCACCCAGCTAATATTATCAGCTACCCAAGGGCCCTTAAAAGGGTGTCCAATTATTACTGTGCAATATTATTATCTAAATGGTAAGTGTGACTAATTAGTCAAAGCTTATTAGAGTGGCTTTGTACAATAAACTCTATAAATATGCAATGTACTCTAGAGCTTAACTTATCTCTACACAAATCAGCCACAGTTGAAAGGTTTTAAAATATTTAATAACAAATAATTAAAACCACAAGACAATACTTTCTACTACACAGAGCTAGTCAAGAGTTCAGAGATCACACAGAAATACTTAAATAAATCAGTAGTACAGTTCTGACATCACAGAAAAACACTTAGTCTAAACTTTATAGTTCCTAGCTAATCTAAAAGAAAACACAAGTCTAAAATAACTTACATAAGACAACAGGCAGTGCTGAGTTGGATAGTTACACAGAAATGCTTAATAATATCTGGTTCTCACTGTTTAAATTGAAACTGCAGTTCTGATAAAACATTACATCATCTTTTACACTTTCCTGGTGTTCCCAGGCTGACAGAAATTGCATTTACATTATTTTACACTTAGAGCAATAAAGGACATTCCATATGTAAATTCTGGTCATTAACTTTAGCCTTAAAACAATAGGCAGGATGCTTACTCCAGACTCATCAACTCCAAATTCTAACTTCAAAGGAACAGACATAAAGTAATTTTAATTTCAAAGGACCAACAAGAAATGCTTGACTTAGCTTTCTTTACAGCAGAGGGCAATGTTGCCACATTGTTTTAAGTTCAACATTTCACAGTATAGACAAATGATAGAATTATGTACCAAATCTATTTGACTAGGCTGGCAGCCTTCACCCATCTTTACCAGTCTTAACATTTCTCCCCCCCCCTAGAGAACTCAAGCTAGTTTTCCAAGTGACCCTTGAGAAATGCTGCTTGAGAGGGTTAGGTCTGAGTATTTTTACCCCATTCCCTGTCTTGAGAGCCCATCTGCATTGGCATTGCTACTCCCACTGCAGTGCTGCACTGATATATCATATGCTTGCAGCCATAGGCTCCATCCTAGCTACTTGGCATTTTGCTGACTGGCTCTGTTTAATCATATTAGGGGGTTGTGATCTGCCATAACCGTGAATTTCCTTCTATACAGATAAGGCTGGAGTTTCTGCAATGCCCACACTATGGCTAGACATTCCTTTTCTACAGCTGTATAGCATTCCTCCCTGGGTTGGAGCCTATGACTGAGATAAACCACTGGGTGCTCTTCCCCCTCTGAAAAAAATCTGGCTAAGTACAGCCCCCACCCCATGGTTTGAAGCATCCACCTGCACAACAAATTATTTGCTGTAATCTGGACTGGCTAATGCAGGGGGTCCTCCCAATGCTTCTTTAAGCCTTTGGAATGCCTGCTCACATGCTGGGATCCACACTACCTTATCTGGCCTGTTCTTCCTTGTCAGGTCTGTGAGGGCAACCACAGCTATGGTACTATAACTGGAGAATGACTTTCTGTAGCACCTTGCTGTCCCTAAAAATGCCATCACCTGCTTTTTAGTAACAGGTGCAGGCCATGCCTGAAGTGCTTCCACTTTGACAGGTTCTGGCCTTATCTTAACACTGCCCACTCTATGTCCTAGGTAGGAGACCTCCACTATACCCACCTGACATTTACTCGGCTTAATGGTCAACCCTGCCCTCTGTAGTCTGCTCAGCACCTCCCTGACATGCTGAAGGTGCTCTGGCCAGGAATGGCTGTAGATGGCAATATCATCTAGGTAAGCAAGGGCAAACCCTCCTGCTTCTGCTAGGATATTATCTACCAGCCTCTGGAAAGTCTCTGGGGCATTCTTCATCCCAAAGAGCATCTTTGAGAACTCATACAAGCCAAAAGGAGTCACAATGGCTGTCTTCTCTCTAGCACTGGGAGTCAAGGGCACCTGCCAGTAACCCTTGGTAAGATCAATGGTTGTAAGATACTTAGCCCCACCCAGCTGCTCTAGGGTCTCATCTGTCCTAGGCATGGGGTAAGCATCCGACTCTGTGTGACTATTTAATTTCCTGTAGTCCACACAGAACCTGGGGCTGCCATCCTTCTTTGGCACCAGCACCACTGGGGAGGTCCAGGGACTGTTGGACTCCTGAATCACCCTTAGTTACAACATCTCTTGTACCTCCTCTCTCAGGGTCTGTCTGACTCTCTCAGGCACCCTATAAGGGGCCTGCCTAATAGGCCTTTCGAGTCCTGCATCCACCTGGTGCTGCACTAGGTGGGTGCACCCTGGTTTCCCAGTGAACATGTCCCCAAATTCCTGCAGCACCACTCAGATTTCTCGAACCTAGGTAGGAGATAGCTGTTGGGGCATTGCTACCCCTTCCACTGAGGTGTCAGCCTGAGCCTCACTGAGGAGATCAGTCCCCAGATCTCCCTCAGACTCCTCCTGCAATCCACTGCAAATGCTCAGCACAAGGGCCTCCTTATCATGGTAAGGTTTCATCATGTTAACATTGTACAATTTGTGCCCCTGCCATCTGCCTAGCAGCTCCACCACATAGTTAACATCACTTACCTTTCTTACCACGTTGTAGGGTCCTTCCCAAGCTGCTTGCAGCTTGTTGTGTCTGACAGCAATGAGAACCTTTACCTGCTGCCCCACATCATACACTCTAGCTTGAGAATTCCTGTCATACCACACCTTTTTCTGTTGTTGGGCTTCTGCCAGGTTCTCCTGGGCCAATCCCATGAGTTCCCTGAGCCTTGTCCTGAGGTTTAGGATGTATGCCACAACAGACACCTTGTGAAACTTGCACTCACCTTACCACTCATCTCAAATTAAATCTAGAGGTCTCCTCACCCTACTCCCATACAGCAACTCAAAGAGTGAAAAACCTGTGGATTCCGGGGGAACCTCTCTGTAAGCAAACAACAGATGGGGCAAATATTTGTCCCACTCCCTCTTAAACTGATCTGCAAATGCCCATAGCTTGGACATGATTGTAGAGTTTAACCTCTCAACAAGACCATTAGTCTGGGGATGGTAGGGGGTGGTCTTCATGTGCTTCACACTACAGGACTTCCACAGACAAGCCGGCAGGTCCTACATGAAATTGGCACCTCTGTCAGTCATTATTTCATTTGAGAAACCTACCCTGCTGAAAATCTCAAACAAAGCATTTTCCATCTTCTTTGCCTCAATGGAGGACTAAGCCACTGCCTCAGGGTATCATGTATCATAATCCACTACCACTAGGATATACTTTTTCCCTGTGGAACTTGGGGTACTTATTGGACCCACAATATCCATAGCTATCCTCTGAAATGGCTCCTCAATCACAGGCAAAGGCATCAACAGAGCTCTCACATTGTCTCCCGCCTTGCCTAGCTTTTGGCTCTGTTCACAGGTCATGTAGTACTCTGTTACATCTCTGGAAATTCCAGGCCAATAGAAGTTCTACATAATATGCCTCTTTGTACGTTTTATGCCCATATGACCTGCAAAAAGAATATCATGGGCTGTGGCTAGAAGCACCAGATGGTAGGCTCTAGGTACTACCAACTGCTGTACTCTCTCACTTCTAACCCTCCCTCAGGGGTCCACTCTGTATAGTAACCCTTTGTCCCAATATACAGATTCCCTCTTCCCTTGAGTATCAGGTGCCTCCCTAGCTACCTGCCTCAGGCCTTGCAATGTATGGTCTGAGAGCTGAGCCTGTCTCAACTCTCTCCTTGTAACCCTTCCCAGCTCCGCTTCCACAGGAAGTCTGGCATCCTCTGACAGTGGTGCCTCACTGTCAGCCTGGGTACTACTACTCACCTCTACCTTTACAGTCAGTCTGTCCAAGGGACCATCAGTTCCCACAAGTAGCTGCAGATCACATTCAGCCTCACTGCTACAGAGTAGCTTTCTCCCTGAAGTAACCACCTCACCAGTCCTGGCTGCAAGTATGCAGTCTGTCTGGGCCTCCCTAGGCTACCAGACCCACATGCTTGTCTACTAGCCTTACCACGTGTAACTGCCTTGTCCAAATCCTTCCTTCTCAGAACATCTGCAGGATAATAGTTTAATACCGCTGCTGTCTCAAGACAACCTACTATTGGCATTTTGTATTTCCCACTTACTGGCTACCTCATTTTTGGTTCTCCACCTTGCATCCATGGATACCTGTATGCCACATGGCCCACCTGGTTGCATTCAAAACATTTAACCCTAGCCCCTGGATGTGTACCAGGACTAGTGGCTTCCACTGCAACTGGCAGATTCTGTTGTGGCAGTCTGTGCTGCCCACCATGGGTTCCCTGAGACCCATGAGAAGTACTGGGGTTCCTCTTCCTGTGCAGGGCTGCCCTGCTTGCCAGGTATAGGTCTCCCTCCTTCCCCAACTCATCTGAAGTAGCATATTGTCTATCAGCTAACCAGATCCTCATGTCATCAGGCAAAGTGCTAAGGGCTTGTTCATTCACCAAAAGGTCTGCCAGCCCTTCAAAAGTGGTGACCTGACATCCACTCACCCACCCATGAAAATAAGTGCTAAATACAGCAACATATTCACACACACTTTCATCTGCCTTGTGTCTCTGCTCACCAAACTTTTTCCAATACGACCAAGACAGGTGTTAGCTTAAACAGTTCTAAAAGATATTTATTTACAGCAGTATAATCAAAACATGCAATGTCAGGCATTTGAGATAATGCAGTTACAGCTTTACCATAGAGTAAGTGGGTCAGGAGCCATGCCCAGAGCCCTTGGTCAGCTTCATACTGTTTGCATACCCCCTCAAACATATGAATGAAACTATCAAAATGATCCCCCTCTTTAAACTGTGGAATAAATTTACTGACCATTTGTGATTCTGTGGTCCAGTTACTCCTTTCCCCATTACCTCCATAACTCTGGCAAATAGTCAGCATCTCCTTCTCATGCTGCCTCTGCTTCTCTTTTTCCTCAGCCTGCAGATGTAACAGTTTCTCATTCTCCTCAGCCTGCAAACATTGCAGTCTCTCATTTGCTTCTAATTCCATGTGCCTGTCATCCAACTCAAGTCTCTTTAGCTCCAGCTGGATTTTTAAGTCCAATGCAGAAATGTTGAGTTGTCCATTCTCTGAGGGAATTATATTTCCACTGCCAGTCTGATCGTCCTCCTGGTTGCTGTTTTCTGATGCAGCTGTAACCAAGGCAGCAATCAGGTCTGCCTTAGTCAGGTTTCCATGCACCAGTCCCCTAGTCTGGCACATCTCCACCAGCTGGCTCCTTGTCAGCTTTCCATACTCCTCGGCTGACATGCTGCCTGCTCACCCTGACTAACTAAGCTAACAAAATAAATAAAACAATTGTGATCTGAACTCTGAGTAGTCACTGCGTGGCTGTTTTAGACTACAAAAACACCTTCAAAGTTCACTGTACCCAAGCTACAGGATTCACTCGACCCACACCACTAAAAGCCAATTAGTATTTGCCAACTAATTAATATGTGATGTGGATATCCTACCACTGCCACCAATTAATAGCCCAGCAATCAAGGAGCCTCAATCCTCACCACTAACACCAGAGAGGGCATCTCATATATGAGGAAAGGACAACAAATGTACACAGTAAAGTGCAATTTCCCTTAAGAGCACACAGAGATCACAGTCAGTCCAGTGCTGGTCACTCCCTTGCTCCCCAGGTCCACAATAAGTCTCCCAACTGGCACAGCTATAGGGTCCAGATCTCAGCCTAGCTGGGCAAGCTAAAATCTCCAGCACCCTCTCTGTCCAACCAGTGCTTCATGTCCCTGCCTAAGTAGCTGACACACACACACTTTGAGATAAAAGTTTACACAACCACACAGATACTTCTGGGGAAGTCTGGCACAGGTTCTCCAGCTGTGCCCCCCTTTTACCCAGACTATACAGTAGTAATTACTGTCACCACCCAGCTAATATTATCAGCTACCCAAAGGCCCCTAAAAGGGTGTCCAATTATTACTGAGAATATTATTATCCAATTGGTAAGTGTGACTAATTAGTCAAAACTTATTAGAGTGGCTTTGTACAATAAACTCTATAAATATGCAATGTACTCTAGAGCTTAACTTATCTCTACACAAATCAGCCACAGTTAAAAGGTTTTAAAATATTTAATAACAAATAATTAAAACCACAAGACAATACTTTTTACTACACAGAGCTAGTCAAGAGTTCAGAGATCACACAGAAATACTTAAATAAATCAGCAGTACAGTTCTGACATCACAGAAAAACATTAGTCTAAACTTTATAGTTCCTAGCTAATCTAAAAGTAAACACAAGTCTAAAATAACTTACATAAGACAACAGGCAGTGCTGAGTTGGATAGTCACACAGAAATGCTTAATAATATCTGGTTCTTACTGTTTAAATTGAAACTGCAGTTCTGATAAAACATTACATCATCTTTTACACTTTCCTGGTGTTCCCAGGCTGACAGAAATTGCATTCACATTATTTTACACTTAGAGCAATAAAGGACATTCCATATGTAAATTCTGGTCATTAACTTTAGCCTTAAAACAATAGGCAGGATGCTTACTCCAGACTCATCAACTCCAAATTCTAACTTCAAAGGAACAGACATAAAGTAATTTTAATTTCAAAGGACCAACAAGAAATGCTTGACTTAGCTTTCTTTACAGCAGAGGGCAATGTTGCCACATTGTTTTAAGTTCAACATTTCACAGTATAGACAAATGATAGAATTATGTACCAAATCTATTTGACTAGGCTGGCAGCCTTCACCCATCTTTACCAGTCTTAACATTTCTCCCCCCTTAGAGAACTCAAGCTAGTTTTCCAAGTGACCCTTGAGAAATGCTGCTTGAGAGGGTTAGGTCTGAGTATACTTACCCCATTCCCTCTCTTGAGAGCCCATCTGCATTGGCATTGCTACTCCCACTGCAGTGCTACACTGACATATCATATGCTTGCAGCCATAGCCTCCATCCTAGCTACTTGGCATTTTGCTGACTGGCTCTGTTTAATCATATTAGGGGGTTGTGATCTGCCATAACCGTGAATTTCCTTCTATACAGATAAGGCTGGAGTTTCTGCAATGCCCACACTATGGCTAGACATTCCTTTTCTACAGCTGTATAGCATTCCTCCCTGGGTTGGAGCCTATGACTGAGATAAACCACTGGGTGCTCTTCCCCCTCTGAAAAAAATCTGGCTAAGTACAGCCCCCACCCCATGGTTTGAAGCATCCACCTGCACAACAAATTATTTGCTGTAATCTGGACTGGCTAATGCAGGGGGTCCTCCCAATGCTTCTTTAAGCCTCTGGAATGCCTGCTCACATGCTGGGATCCACACTACCTTATCTGGCCTGTTCTTCCTTGTCAGGTCTGTGAGGGCAACCACAGCTATGGTACTATAACTGGAGAAGAACTTTCTGTAGCACCTTGCTGTCCCTAAAAATGCCATCACCTGCTTTTTAGTAACAGGTGCAGGCCATGCCTGAAGTGCTTCCATTTTGACAGGTGCTGGCCTTATCTTACCACTGCCCACTCTATGTCCTAGGTAGGAGACCTCCACTATACCTACCTGACATTTACTCGGCTTAATGGTCAACCCTGCCCTCTGTAGTCTGCTCAGCACCTCCCTGACATGCTGAAGGTGCTCTGGCCAGGAATGGCTGTAGATGGCAATACCATCTAGGTAAGCAAGGGCAAACCCTCCTGCTTCTGCTAGGATATTATCTACCAGCCTCTGGAAAGTCTCTGGGGCATTCTTCATCCCAAAGAGCATCTTTGAGAACTCATACAAGCCAAAAGGAGTCACAATGGCTGTCTTCTCTCTAGCACTGGGAGTCAAGGGCACCTGCCAGTAACCCTTGGTAAGATCAATGGTTGTAAGATACTTAGCCCCACCCAGCTGCTCTAGGGTCTCATCTGTCCTAGGCATGGGGTAAGCATCCGACTCTGTGTGACTATTTAATTTCCTGTAGTCCACACAGAACCTGGGGCTGTCATCCTTCTTTGGCACCAGCACCACTGGGGAGGTCCAGGGACTGCTGGACTCCTGAATCACCCTTAGTTACAACATCTCCTGTACCTCCTCTCTCAGGGTCTGTCTGACTCTCTCAGGCGCCCTATAAGGGGCCTGCCTAATAGGCCTTTGGAGTCCTGCATCCACCTGGTGCTGCACTAGGTGGGTGCACCCTGGTTTCCCAGTGAACATGCCCCCAAATTCCTGCAGCACCACTCAGATTTCTCGAACCTAGGTAGGAGATAGCTATTGGGACATTGCTACCCCTTCCACTGAGGTGTCAGCCTGAGCCTCACTGAGGAGATCAGTCCCCAGATCTCCCTCAGACTCCTCCTGCAATCCACTGCAAATGCTCAGCACAAGGGGCTCCTTATCATGGTAAGGTTTCATCATGTTAACATTGTACAATTTGTGCCCCTGCCATCTGCCTAGCAGCTCCACCACATAGTTAACATCACTTACCTTTCTTACCACGTTGTAGGGTCCTTCCCAAGCTGCTTGCAGCTTGTTGTGTCTGACAGCAATGAGAACCTTTACCTGCTGCCCCACATCATACACTCTAGCTTGAGAATTCCTGTCATACCACACCTTTTTCTGTTGTTGGGCTTCTGCCAGGTTCTCCTGGGCCAATCCCATGAGTTCCCTGAGCCTTGTCCTGAGGTTTAGGATGTATGCCACAACAGACACCTTGTGAAACTTGCACTCACCTTACCACTCATCTCAAATTAAATCTAGAGGTCTCCTCACCCTACTCCCATACAGCAACTCAAAGAGTGAAAAACCTGTGGATTCCGGGGGAACCTCTCTGTAAGCAAACAACAGATGGGGCAAATATTTGTCCCACTCCCTCTTAAACTGATCTGCAAATGCCCATAGCTTGGGCATGATTGTAGAGTTTAACCTCTCAACAAGACCATTAGTCTGGGGATGGTAGGGGGTGGTCTTCATGTGCTTCACACTACAGGACTTCCACAGACAAGCTGGCAGGTCCGACATGAAATTGGCACCTCTGTCAGTCATTATTTCATTTGAGAAACCTACCCTGCTGAAAATCTCAAACAAAGCATTTTCCATCTTCTTTGCCTCAATGGAGGACAAAGCCACTGCCTCAGGGTATCATGTATCATAATCCACTACCACTAGGATATACTTTTTCCCTGTGGAACTTGGGGTACTTATTGGACCCACAATATCCATAGCTACCCTCTGAAATGGCTCCTCAATCACAGGCAAAGGCATCAACAGAGCTCTCACCTTGTCTCCCGCCTTGCCTAGCTTTTGGCTCTGTTCACAGGTCATGTAGTACTCTGTTACATCTCTGGAAATTCCAGGCCAATAGAAGTTCTGCATAATATGCCTCTTTGTATGTTTTATGCTCATATGACCTGCAAAAAGAATATCATGGGCTGTGGCTAGAAGCACCAGACGATAGGCTCTAGGCACTACCAACTGCTGTACTCTCTCACTTCTAACCCTCCCTCAGGGGTCCACTCTGTATAGTAACCCTTTGTCCCAATATACAGATTCCCTCTTCCCTTGAGTATCAGGTGCCTCCCTAGCTACCTGCCTCAGGCCTTGCAATGTATGGTCTGAGAGCTGAGCCTGTCTCAACTCTCTCTTTGTAACCCTTCCCAGCTCCGCTTCCACAGGAAGTCTGGCATCCTCTGACAGTGGTGCCTCACTGTCAGCCTGGGTACTACTACTCACCTCTACCTTTACAGTCAGTCTGTCCAAGGGACCATCAGTTCCCACAAGTAGCTGCAGATCACATTCAGCCTCACTGCTACAGAGTAGCTTTCTCCCTGAAGTAACCACCTCATCAGTCCTGGCTGCAAGTATGCAGTCTGTCTGGGCCTCCCTAGGCTACCAGACCCACATGCTTGTCTACTAGCCTTACCACGTGTAACTGCCTTGTCCAAATCCTTCCTTCTCAGAACATCTGCAGGATAATAGTTTAATACCGCTGCTGTCTCAAGACAACCTACTATTGGCATTTTGTATTTCCCACTTACTGGCTACCTCATTTTTGGTTCCCCACCTTGCATCCATGGATACCTGTATGCCACATGGCCCACCTGGTTGCATTCAAAACATTTAACCCTAGCCCCTGGACGTGTACCAGGACTAGTGACTTCCACTGCAACTGGCAGATTCTGTTGTGGCAGTCTGTGCTGCCCACCATGGGTTCCCTGAGACCCATGAGAAGTACTGGGGTTTCCCTTCCTGTGCAGGGCTGCCCTGCTTGCCAGGTATAGGTCTCCCTCCTTCCCCAACTCATCTGAAGTAGCATATTGTCTATCAGCTAACCAGATCCTCATGTCATCAGGCAAAGTGCTAAGGGCTTGTTCCTTCACCAAAAGGTCTGCCAGCCCTTCAAAAGTGGTGACCTGACATCCACTCACCCACCCATGGAAATAAGTGCTAAATACAGCAACATATTCACACACACTTTTACCTGCCTTGTGTCTCTGCTCACCAAACTTTTTCCAATACGACCAAGACAGGTGTTAGCTTAAACAGTTCTAAAAGATATTTATTTACAGCAGTATAATCAAAATATGCAATGTCAGGCATTTTAGATAATGCAGTTACAGCTTTACCATAGAGTAAGTGGGTCAGGAGCCATACCCAGAGCCCTTGGTCAGCTTCATACTGTTTGCATACCCCCTCAAACATATGAATGAAACTATCAAAATGATCCCCCTCTTTAAACTGTGGAATAAATTTACTGACTTTTTGTGATTCTTGGGTCCAGTTACTCCCTTCCCCATTACCTCCATAACTCTGGCAAATAGTCAGCATCTCCTTCTCATGCTGCCTCTGCTTCTCTTTTTCCTCAGCCTGCAGATGTAACAGTTTCTCATTCTCCTCAGCCTGCAAACATTGCAGTCTCTCATTTGCTTCTAATTCCATGTGCCTGTCATCCAACTCAAGTCTCTTTAGCTCCAGCTGGATTTTTAAGTCCAATGCAGAAAGGTTGAGTTGTCCATTCTCTGAGGGAATTATATCTCCACTGCCAGTCTGATCGTCCTCCTGGTTGCTGTTTTCTGATGCAGCTGTAACCAAGGCAGCAATCAGGTCTGCCTTAGTCAGGTTTCCATGCACCAGTCCCCTAGCCTGGCACATCTCCACCAGCTGGCTCCTTGTCAGCTTTCCATACTCCTCGGCTGACATGCTGCCTGTTCACCCTGACTAACTAAGCTAACAAAATAAATAAAACAATTGTGATCTGAACTCTGAGTATCACTGCATGGCTGTTTTAGACTACAAAAACACCTTCAAAGTTCACTTTACCCAAGCTACAGGATTCACTCGACCCACACCACTAAAAGCCAATTAGTATTTGCCAACTAATTAATATGTGATGTGGATATCCTACCACTGTCACCAATTAATAGCCCAGCAATCAAGGAGCCTCAATCCGCATCACTAACACCAGAGAGGGCATTTCATATATGAGGAAAGGACAACAAATGTACACAGTAAAGTGCAATTTCCCTTAAGAGCACACAGAGATCACAGTCAGGCCAGTGCTGGTCACTCCCTTGCACCCCAGGTCCACAATAAGACTCCCCAACTGGCACAGCTATAGGGTCCAGATCTCAGCCTAGCTGGGCAAGCTAAAATCTCCAGCACCCTCTCTGTCCAACCAGTGCTTCATGTCCCTGCCTAAGTAGCTGACACACACACACTTTGAGATAAAAGTTTACACAACCACACAGATACTTCTGGGGAAGTCTGGCACAGGTTCTCCAGCTGTGCCCCCCTTTTACCCAGACTATACAGTAGTAATTACTGTCACCACCCAGCTAATATTATCAGCTACCCAAAGGCCCCTAAAAGGGTGTCCAATTATTACTGAGAATATTATTATCCAATTGGTAAGTGTGACTAATCAGTCAATGCTTATTAGAGTGGTTTTGTACAATAAACTCGATAAATATGCAATGTACTCTAGAGCTTAACTTATCTCTACACAAATCAGCCACAGTTAAAAGGTTTGAAAATAGTTAATAATAAATAATTAAAACTACAAGACAATACTTTCTACTACACAGAGCTAGTCAAGAGTTCAGAGATCACACAGAAATACTTAAATAAATCAGTAGTACAGTTCTGACATCACAGAAAAAACACTTAGTCTAAACTTTATAGTTCCTAGCTAATCTAAAAGAAAACACAAGTCTAAGATAACTTACATAAGACAACAGGCAATGCTGAGTTGGATAGTCAGACAAAAATGCTTAATAATTTCTGGTTCTCACTGTTTAAATTGTAACTGTAATTCTGATAAAACATTACATCATCTTTTACACTTTCCTGGTGTTCCCAGGCTGACAGAAACTGCATTTACATTCTTTTACACTTAGAGCAATAAAGGACATTCCATATGTAAATTCTGGTCATTAACTTTAGCCTTAAAACAATAGGCAGGATGCTTACTCCAGACTCATCGACTCCAAATTCTAACTTCAAATGAACAGACATAAAGTAATTTTAATTTCAAAGGACCAACAAGAAATGCTTGACTTAGCTTTCTTTACAGCAGAGGGCAATGTTGCCACATTGTTTTAAGTTCAACATTTCACAGTATTTACAAATGATAGAATTATGTACCAAATCTATTTATCTAGGCTGGCAGCCTTCACCCATCTCTACCAGTCTTCACAACATGTCACTTTAAAAGCTGGGGAAAAAGGGGATTGCATGTTTTTATCATGTGATCTGTTGTGCACCATTTTTAAACCTGATATGTGTTGCATTACATTTATCTGTTGAAGTTATTGGTGTATGAATTAAGTACAAAAGGGTTTGGTTTTAAGAATAGGTCATGATGATGCCCTAAGTTTGCTGAGTCAAACGTATTTCACGATTTTTGGTTTGTTTGTTCTACACCACTTTGGTGTTTTTGGATTACATTGCTAGCAACTTGAGACCATGCTTGGAGAGTCTTCCAGTTTGATGCTAATTTGGATGTATCTACTCATCATGTCCCCAAGGAGTTTGTGTTGATAACTCAGAGACTCATATCTACAATTTCATTTACATGTGGACTATTGTACAACTTAAAATTGAGAGGCTCAGCAGCCACAGCACCCTCTGGTTCATCATTTTCCAGCACTTTCAGAGATGTTGCTCCTATCCATGGATCCCCAGTGAAAATAAGCCAGAACCATCAAGAAACACTGAGTGCAGGACCACATTTTCAAGGTACTGACAATTTATTAGACTTTGTTATTCAAAAAGTTAATAATCCCTTTTTAGGCCTAAATGGAGATAACACACTGTAGGGAAACCGTGACACTGTTTAGTTCTTTTAAGTCTAACACAGCAAAAGACTGTAAATGTGACATTTATTGACTGGAAGAATTAATCACTAAATATAAAACCTGGCAATATGAAATTCTCTATTTAGAGGAGTGCATTTGGCTTAACATAGTACTCTTTGGTTTGAGAGTGTTTACATTTCCATATGGCCTATCTAATAATGATAAGTTGTTCCAGAATTTTGTGAAACTATTCAATGAATATGGTTTATCACTGCTTAAGTTACTAGTTGGTGACTACCACAATAAAGTGAGTAAACTTGAAACAGACATTCACTAACTAGATGAATACATCAAAAACCAATTCAGTTTTTCTAGTTTGTTAACCTGTACACAGGCATTTCAGCCAAAGTTAACAGATTAATAGTGGCTATTATAAACAAGAAACAAAAAAAATCAGCAGAAATTTAAATGCATACAAAACTGGAACTGCTTTCCCATTGAGAAGCTTTAAGGGTAACAAATAAGTGGCTAACCTAGGGAAGAATACTGTGGCATCACCTACAGGAGTGACTGAAGTCATAACTTTTCCCCACTTCAGTGGATAACCCTCCAAATTGAAATAATAACCAATCCAACATGTCCCCTATTCTATCTCCAGCCCCTTTTTTAGTACCTGCACCAGTGAGGAAGAAAACTCCAAAATGGAACAACAAGTGGAAGAAAGCAGGGAGGGGAAAATGCAAAAACTGGAGGACAAATTAGTCCATGGAACTGAGATACTGAATTTGAGTAAAATGTTCCTGAATGAACAACATATGTCAGTACTATCAAAAGTGTTTTATTTCATACCGGCACAGCCAGCCAATCTCACTAGGGTACTTGTTAACTTTAAGTTATATGTAAGGAAGTTGAACTTACATTGCATCTCAGTTCACTTCCAAGTAGAGTCACCTTAACAAAGAGAAGTACCTATAGTCCATCTTACATGGTACCTTGCAAGTTTTCTATGAGTCCTGTGAAGAAGAGTTTAAGAATAAATTAAGAAATATACAGAGGAAATACAACTTCCTGTTTGAAGAAAGAATTGGTCTCAAGGAATTATCCAAAAATAAGGATGTGAGAATCATGAAAGCTGACAAGGGGGGTATGGATTTGATCATAGACAGTGACAAGTACCACTTAGCCAGTCTCAATATGTTACAAGATGATATGGTTTATGAGGAAACCATGGTGGGCAATATCAAGAAATGCTTTTCCACTATAGATGGGTATTTTAACAATTTATTTACCCAGGACAATATTGATAATGAGATTTTCACATTTCTGCAATTTGAGCCACCTAAAACAGTGAAGATTTTTGGAAAAATTAAAGTATACAAAGATGGTTTAAATCCTCTGCTTCCACCAGTACTGCCAGGTGACAATTATAAAACTGAACCAATTTCCATTTAACTTGACCATTTCCTCAACCTTATTGTCTAAAAATCTGAATTTTATATCAGCGACTCATGGCATCTGCTGGAGCTGTTGAAGGAGATCCAGACACGTGCATGTGAATTTAAGTTTGGATCAATGGATGTTGTCTCCCTCTACACCAGCATTGCTCAGGATACAAGCATTGAGTTCATTCAGAAGTATTTAAAAAGTTTCACTGATTTTGGTAACATCTTGATCAAAACTATGCTTCTTGCTGGAAATTGTCCTGGGCAATAACTTTCTTACTTTTTCAGGAAAACACTACAAACAACAGTCTAGGGTGTTGATGGGGGCCAGAGTAGCCATGGTTTTTGCCAACATCATCATGTCATGGTGGGAACAAAAATACTTTAAACCTCATCAATTGTTTCAAAAGGTGGTTTTCTATAAGAGGTCTATTGATGACCTGTTTATAATGTGGAAATGATCCAAAGATGGATTCATTGGACTACCTGCATGGTTTAATTTGAGCACCCCTTTTTTTAAGTTCACTAGTAGTGAGTTTGGGATGTCCATTAATTTTGTGGACATCAATTTGACTTTCGATGTATGTGATGGTTGAATCGAGAGTAAGATCTACAGAAAAGAAAATGTTGTGAACAACTATTTACATAGACACATTCAGCACCCACACCACATGAAGAGGGAGTGATGAAGGGATAGTACATGCATCTCAGAAGATTAACAAGCATTGATAAATCTTTGAGGAAGAAATGGAAATGTTAAAGCATTTCTTTATAGGCAGAGGCTAGGATTCTGATTGGCTGACCACCATCATTGATGAAGCTTATTTGATACGGACTGGGAAAGCTAAACCAATCCTTGGAAAGTACTAGAATAGTTCTTTGTTGGCATTTGAGGAGATACACACCCTACACACTAGTTTTCAAAATGGCTATAGGGGTTTCTTTCTACTCCCCATCACAATTGACATAAATAACATCAGAGATATCTTCCAAAGTAACTGGAAAATTATTTTAGGCAATGGGGATGTTGCAAGAATTTTAGGAGAACACCTAATATTCACCTACAAGAGGGTGAATACTATCAGATCCATTCTAGAAAAACAGAATGGACTGAAAAGAATCAGAGAGGGTACCTTTGGAACTTTTAAATGTGGCAAATGCAAGCAATGCTGCTTCATTTTGAATATGATGAGTGTTTTCATTAGTCATTTAAATATGAATATTTTTACATATCAAAGGTACAACTGTGGTTCAAAGAGGATTGTTTACTTAGCTCCCTGTGATTTATGCACCTGCTTTTTTTGTTGGAAAGACCATTAGGAAGCTGTCTCATAGAATTTATGAACATTCATTAACAATAAGAAAAGGGGACAGTAGTAATACCCTAGTGAGACATGCTTTGCAGTGTGAGAATTATAAAACATTCCAGTCCTTTGTGCTAGATTCTGTTGACATGACTGACTTCTTTAGCAACTATACCATGCTTTTAGAATGCCAAGAGTCACAATGGCAAATCAGACTGAATTTGGATACATATCCTGGTTTACTTGCAACTGTCAACATAAAATGCTTTTTACTAGCAGAAAGAATTTAAATGCAATTGTGGAACACTACAATTTTATGTTTTGCATTCACTATTTTGATTTGTTACTTTGGTTTGTATTGACATATTACTTTAAAATCTGGGGAAAAGGGGATCAGATGTTTTTATTGTGTGATCTGTTGGGCACCATTTTTAAACCTGATATGTGTTGCATTACATTTAAGTCATGAAGTTCTTGATGTATGAATAAAGAATGAAAGCACTCATTTTAAGAACAGGTCATGGTGACTCCCTAAGTTTGGTGAGTAGAACATGTTTCGAATGTTGATATTTCATGTTTCAAAATGCTTAAGTAAGGTCTATTGTCTTATTTTACAAGAGAAACCTATGTGCATTCTGTAGAAGCAAGTATGTACTAAATATGGAGAATTTTTCTTTTTTTTGGAAAAAAATAGCATGAAAGGCTTGAGCCACTAAGTAAATTGGTGAATGAATTAAAAGTGTTTATTGAGCTAACATATCTGCAAAGCATTCCTATACTAAGGAGAAAAAGTTGTATTAATCTGAAAAAGGGTAAAAAACTTCATATTTCGTCAGTGAAGTCTTAGTTTGTTTCAATATTTTGAAATATATAAATATAACAAATCATTTCAATTGTATAAGTAGATTTACACTTTTACAGTAAAATCACAGAACTCATCTCCTTCCCCTCAAAACCTTGAGCTTTCTATTTTGATATCAGGATATATATTGCAGTCAGGAAGACTCTCTGACAAGAACATGGTGCATATATGTTAATTGAGGAATATATGCTCGAGGTTAGCTTCTGTACATAACCTATAACAATGTTTTCCCTAAGTATTAGCATAAATGTCTTAATTTAATACTTCAACCTCTAGCTTGTTTCAAATTGGTTCTGCACCTATAATGATGTTGATCTTCTTCTTGATTACATTGTTCTGCTGTTATGTTTTCATATGTGATTCTTGTATGAATGCTATTCGAGCTTTAGATTTATAAACTGCATGAACAAAGAGATTTCTTTTACTAGGAACTTGATGCCATTTGAATACAGTAAGTAAATAATTAAATTCATGATTTATGTTTATATGTACAATAATAGTTATTGTTAAGTAAAATAAAGGACAGCCAGATTCAATAAAGCCGACATGATTCATTTACATGCGACACACATGGTAGCATACTGTTCTGGATTCAAGAAACGGCATGTAGTGTCATGCACAGCCGCAAAAACAAGGTAAAAACAGTGGAATGCAAATTAGAACATAAGCAGCTGAATTGTATGCTAATCAACCAATTCAAGATGGAGGAGCTATACAACAAGCTATAGAGCAACCGTTTAGACTCAGTACTGGTTTTCCCTATGAATTCCAAAACCTATTAGAATACAGCCATATAAAGGAGTCCACACAGAAACAATGTTAGGGGCTGCTGTTGCTTTAATTCATGTGTATCTGCAACAGGCTGATGTCCATACTGCTACTGCTAATAGACAAACAACAATGAAACAGGTGAAGAGTAGCCAGATGAACCCAAATACCAAAATATTCCAAATAGCATACAAAAATCAGGATTCAACTGTCAAAGTTTAATGTACAAGCTTTCGAGTAAAACTCTTTATCAAATACATAAAATACTACAAAGAATTTACTCAGCATATATACACATTACCAGCCAATCAAACAATTAAACAATTAAACAATTTAAAAACTTTAAAGCAAAACATAATTAAAAGTACTAAAAAAGTATATGCATTTTATACATAAAACTATTTATATTTTAAAATGGGCTTTATACTTTTGACTTTCTTCAAACCTGGTGGTACATCTGCCCTAAAGAAATGTATCCACCTATATTCTGCTCTCTCAGTTGCATTAATAATATCCCCACCTCTCCTATTCTTAAAAAATTCTCTAAAGTATCCTAAACCTAATGCTATGGTCTTCACCTCGCTGTAGAATATGCTGACTAAGGGCATTCATTTCAATGTTATTGCAAATTTCTGATAGATGTGATGAAATTCTTTCTTTAAACTTACAATTGGTTTTACCTATATAAAGACTTGAACATTTTATGAAGTTAGCCAAATATACAACATTCTCAGTATCACATGTACCAAAAGTTTTGGAAACAAATCTCATATTTGATATTGGATGAATTAAATTGTAATATCTATTAATAAAGTTACAGTATACACATTTATGACAGGGAGTAGTACACTTTTGCCTAATGCATATCTCTTTTATATCTGTTTTCAAATCTTTATAACATAATAATTGTTTAATATTCATCTCCTTTCTATGTACAAAAAATAATTTAGCCCCCACTATTCTCAACATTAATGTCTAAATTTAAAATAGTCTAATTCCTCTCAATACATTTAATATGTGATGAATATCTATTAAATTTCACCACATAACCTAAATTTTAATCTCTCTACCAATTCTTAGTATTATGTACCCCCAGTCTATCTTTACATAAATAAGGTTGTGCTGAGGTGTGCCGCTACATTTTAACATCTTCTGCTACAGTCTTTAACATGGACTTATTATAGCCTCTATATAAAAAAATCTTTGGACATAGTTCATATCTCTGATGTAAAACCTTCTATAGCATTCAGCTGACTGGTTCTCAAAAATTGACTTTTCATTACTCCTTTATATACATGCTTAGGATGCATGGTTGAATTATGTACGTACCGAGTAGTCTGCACATTCTTCCTAAAGATAGTAGTTTGAATCAAATTATTATCTTTAAATAATTTCACATCCAAATAATTAATCTCATTATTAGAGGAAAGGCGGGAAAAGTGCAAACATGGGCTTTTAAACTAGAAAGTTGAAAGAGATGGAAGAAAATGCCCAAACAGCCAAGTAACTACAATTTCTGGGCCAGAAACCACTCCTCTTATGGTAGATAGGCTACCTAGTGCTTACCACTCACACTGATAAGCTAGAAGGCTTCCCTCCAACACAGAAAGGCTTGGGGGGCTCAGAAGCTTACAAACAGTCTTGGATACAGCAAATCTGTATCTGGACTAGACTAGTTACAGGTGAAGTGGGAAAAAAGTTCAAATGCATGCTTTTAAACCAGAAAAGTTGAAAGAGATGGAAAAACTGCCCAAACTTTATGCTGTTGGATAAAGAAACAAATGGCCAGTGAAACAAAATGAGTTTTAAGCTTCACAGCTGAACCATATAGCTGTTGTGTGTGTGTCTCTGTATGGGTCCTCCAGGTGAAATTGGTGTGTGAGTGTCTGAATGAATACAGCCAAGCTCTGTGCTGGCTCTAGATCTTGATATGTCAGACAAGTATGAGCCGTGCATGGTGGAGGTGACAGTTTAGCATCCAACTATGAGAACTGACTCTTCCAGGAGTTACACTGGCATGTCCATGTCCACAGTCAGATGCACTGCTGCTACCTGAACATGGCTGATGTCTGCTGGATGAGCTTCCTTCATGAGGATGCCCAAGACCCCGCATGGCCTGCTAAGTCTGGGTGTGGACAGCCCAACCACTGATGGAGCAGTGGAAGTATTGCCACTATGGGAGCATGATCAGGTGCAGCCATGTTGGCTAACAGCAGATGATGTGGCTGACCTCTGCATATGAGGATGCTGTCCTCCTCCAAGCAGTTATTCCTACACAGATACAACCCATTTCAACTTGCCATTCATCAGATCCATTGAACCAGCAACATGGTGGAGGCAGTCACGCATGTCAGCTTGTACTACATCTACAACCCTAAGCATTTCTCTGGAGGACTTATGGGAACATGCCTGTGCCTCCATGATGGCCCTAAACAGATGCTGAGTGGCTTGGGAAGAGACACCTGGATTAGGTTGAGGATGGACAGCAGGCCTCTTCTGAGCACACCTAATAACCCTCCTGCATGGCACCTAGCCCACATTTTGGCTACGGCCAGAGTTAACAGGCACTGGAAGCCACAGTAGCCACACTTCCCTGATCAATTGTCTTACCCTCCATCTCTCCAATATCTGAGGTCTCACTGCAATAGGTAGACATATCCCTACTGCCTGTGTCTGATGGAATTTCAGGAGATGGCTGTATGTCAACCTGAGTGTCTGATTCAACCTCTTCACCCCCTAACTGTACCTCTCTTTGGCCACCATCATCATCAGAGACTGCTGATACTCTGACATCAGGTGGTAGAAGTCTCACACTTCCATTGTCAGGATCACCTGTGATAATAAATGACAAACACAGGAAAAAAACAAATACCTAAAGTACTATAGTCCAATATATGCTAACAAAATAACAATGATGCCACTATTAGACAGTACAACAATACACACAACAGTCCTGACATCAACATCACTCACTAAAATATTTTTTGAACTGCTCATCAGTATTGAAATAAAAATGTTCAGCTTACCATGTGCAGATGGTGGCATGCTCCGTATGCAGGATGGTCCTGGAAAAAGTTAAGCAAAAGGTAAGGAGAACATCATCACAATTAACAGTAACACAGGGAGTAAAACATTTTTCCCTTTATATGACCATTGACTATACTTTCTTCAAGAAATTGCATGATAAGCCCAACTTAAGCCCCATGTGTAATCAATCAGAATGTGTTGGTAAAGGTAGCAATCTTCAATCCCCCAATCAATTTCTTGTTAAACAGAACTAACATATTGATTTAAATATTTTACTATACAACAGTGTTTAACAATTGGGATACACAAGCCTGCCTGGAAACTTCTCCTGGGACATACTTGCTGTCCCTGAAACAGTAGAACCAATGTTAAGTACATGCTGTTCTGCACTTTCCTGGGACCTTTCTGGATCCCTGACAGTGGACAGGAACTCTTCATTTGCTGTTAGTGGTGGGTCTGTAGGAGCCCACCCCAGTACCCATCTGATAACAGACCACTGCAGCTGCTCTCTTCTATGCAGATGAGATCATGTCAGTTGTCGAAAATTGCCAGCACCAAGTTCAGTGTAAAGCATCAAAAAAACAATCCAAAGGCTGATATGTAAAGTATATAAAGTTTAATAAATAATAATAAACACCAGACCAGTTTCAGCCAGCAGGCTTTCCTCAGTGGGATAAAAAAGCCTTTTTTATCCCACTGAGGAAAGCCTGCTGGCTGAAACTGGTCTGGGTGTTTAAAAATTTATATACTATACATATCAGCCTTTGGATGTTTTTTTTTTTTTTGATGCTTTACTCTGAACTTGGTGCTGGCAATTTTCGTCTACTTGGATTGTTTTCTGCCTTGCATTTGGGTCTTACTTCCCAAGTATCTCTTCTTGGCATCATGTCAGTTGTCCCATGGTGCACCTGTTCATACATCCTGTTGTATCCACCTACTAAATTCACATCTGCAACTATCTGCTACAAATTTGCATTCTGCCTGACATATCTCCACGTCCCCACTCAAGCAGAAAGCCACCATATCACCTAAAAGCTTCCACAATGACCTGATTTTCAGGTCACTGAAGAGTGGTTTTTAGGGATTGAGATGTCTGGGTGCCATAGTCCTAGGAGTTCTAAAACACAGCAGAAGGATAATGCATATAAGTATCACATAATTACAAAATAATTCCCAGATAAAACAGAAAAGGTAGCATTTCAGTATCACCTACAGAAGAAACATAAAATAGTCTAGAAATTTGAAATATGAACAACAGGCTGGATGCCAAAAAAGGAAGAGTAACAATAGCAGCATATCCTTGTTTGTGCCATAACAGAAATGAGGCTGTGCTCCTCCTCCCCTCCAAAGAACAGGCAAATGATGCATTTTGCTAACAAACAATCACTGAAATGCTAAAAGTGCTATCAAATGATATGTCCCTGATTTATACCTGTCTATGGATTTTACATAGAACATTCCATTTTAAGGTATTGCCAATCATGTATACACGTGGAATGCACTGGCAAACTTGCCCATGCCATCAGTACATTTCTAACTAATGCATGCAAATAGAAGTGCAGTATTTGCTAATCAAACTATATATATAAATATTAAACAGATTTTTCTGAATGACATTTCAGCATATGCAGAATATAGTTGAAAAATGCAAGCATGATTTCTCAAGTTCGGTAATCTTCTGTGCAGATACATCCCAAAGTAATAGCCTCTTTTCTGTGTTCTCACCATAAACAAGTCTCCTCACCTTCAGATTCCCTAGCTACATGGCTGCCTTTTGATGGTGTAGATTCAGGTCTGTCAGCATGATGAGGATGCAAATGACATGTGAACTCATTAGAATTGCTGAACCCAAATATTTAGCTCTTTGTAATAATGTAAACATAGTGCAGGCACTCCTTCAGAGCTTCTTGCTAATGGATTTCAACTAATTACTGGTAGGGAGAATGAAAACACAACAGCAGTGCAGAGTGCTCTACCTCCAGTGGGTGTGTCAGGTTAGACTTTCAAATTATATTGATGTCATTTTATCAAGGTTGGAAATGTAAGTAAGTAGCACACAATTCACAGGTTCTTTTCATTAATATCTGACCTCCCCTGCATTTGTTGACAACTGTATTTTATCATTGTAATATTATCACATATTTTAAGAACAAGGATATAGAATGCCTTACAGACTGCATGTCTCAGATTTCTGGTCACATAAGACAAGAATGTGCAACAAACACAGAAAGGTAAGACAGAGCTGCATTTTTTGTAAACAATAGTCATAAATGGTTGTGTGATCACTCAGTGCACTACATCCAAAATTAATATATGTACAAATAAAAGTTATATGGTTTGTTAGTACTGTGGCTGATGTTGCAGTTTGCTGTATGCAGAATAATTTGTTTCCTGCTGCAAAGCTGTTTCTGTGGCAAAGAGAGATGGGGCACCTTTATTGTGTTCTGAAGATTCATTGGAGTGAGAGTTCGAATCCAGACCTGTGTATAAATATTCTATATCTACTAACAGACATTTTGTAGTATTTATTTTATAGATTGTTTTTTTTTTCATGTTAACTTCTTTTCCCTTTTATTTAATTATTTTTTCTTTTATTTTTAATGCCAGTATTTGTGTGGTACAAAGTTTAGCGCAAACAAGGGAACTGGAGAAAATATAATGTCAGGTTTAGCTGTGCTTATCTTGTTTGCACAAAGCTTATCAGTGCACAAACTGAACGAGTGTACCACACAGAAAGTAGACAGAACACCTGCAGAACATCTGCATACAGGACATCTGTAAAAGTGCCATGGTCAGAAACAATACATTGTTGCAATGTTTGCTTTCCATCCTGCAATGCCGCTTGCACTGTGGTTAACAAGGTTTCCAAACACCTGTAGTCATTGAACACTTGCAGACAGGATGCAGACAGCCAACAACTGAAAATTGATGCATTCAATTAATTCTGTTGGGCACCACATGAACATCCTAAGTGGTGTTGTGCAGCAGTTAACACTAAGAACTTAAGAATGACTAAGACATTATGGAAATGTCATGCAATTAGTTCTGTGGCAGCAGGTATAAGTTTAGGGCTGGGGTGCAGATGGTATTAAGTTCTAGTACAGGCCGTGTAACCTATTTTTACTGTTGTGACAGTGTAGTTAATAGAAATGAAGGGAAAATACACAAGCTTTATTTCAACATTCTTGTGGCAACAGGTGTAAGTGTAGGACTGCATACAGGATATTACAGACATTTTACCACTGCTCCACTTCCTATTATATTTACCCTCATTAATAACACTTTAGATAGTGGAGCTGATATGACTTACATGCATGAGGAATAATGCACCCTTACCATGTTTTCAGATGTATGACTGAAGGTATAATGTCTACTATGGTTATGTAAGTATACATCTGCTATCTGGACTTGCATGACCTTCACAATTACATAAGACACATACACAACCTGATGCATATACAAGAACCTTGTCAAGTCACACAAGTACATGTATAGCACCTCAAACTGTCAGCTGTACTTATGAATGATTCCTGACTATGTCTGAGCATAATTTCTTCTGTGACAAATATGGAAAATCAACACTGTGGAAGAAAATGTTTTGTCCCTTATACTTAGGTTTGAATCTCACACTTTAAAAATCTATTTTAGCAGTGTATAAACTTAAAACTAAATGTGTAAGATCTTAACATTTATGCTCCCAGTGGATATCTGCAAACTTATCTCACCTAACAGTTACCTCCCAGTTTTCAATATATATTTCCAAGCTACAGCAGCAGACACCCCTCATACTAAGATCAAGTGTCAGACTGACCTTCCTATTTCAAGAATTTATGTAGCCTGGGGTGTTTCTCCCTGGGCTTCCACTGAAGACTGGCTTTGTTCCAAGTCGGACTTTCCCAGTTAACAAATGTTAAATAAATAAATAAATAATAAAATCTTTGTTTGGCACTGCTGCTATCTGCTTAACACCTTGCAAACATAATTGGCATCATTACTCAGGTTTGCACACTACCAGTAAGCATAATAACTGGAATTGGTGAGAAAGCATCATTCTCTATTGACCTACTTTGGGTGTTAGACATGACTGGAGTTAGTGGAGAAGCTGTCAAGTTTATGACACAGAGGTGGGGTGTCCAGTAGTACAGGATATTTATTGGACTCCTGGTAATGTGCCACAGCCAAAGGCTTCTGCAGGGGGACTATTTTGGCTCCCAGTACAAGTCTGAGGTATGGAGTAGGTTAGCTCAGCTGTATCTAGTTCTACTGGCAACCTGTATACTATATAACAGTGTTGGCATCATTTTAATGACCTACATAGGCACAAAAGGGATACCCTCAACCATTGGTTGAATGAATTTGGGACTACTAACATTCCACAACTGTGTAAGTATGATAATAATAGAGAATTTATAATACTTAGAAACCTAAATGTAGGCAAGACTGGTATGCATAATGCTCTTCTATTATGTTCTGTTCTTTCCCCAGCTAATGCCAATATAGGGTTGAATAGATGGGCTCATGTTGCTTGATTAGAGAGACTGAGTGAAGCAAGTGGTATGTATGCAGCACACGAGAAGTGTTATTGTAGCTTTTAAAATTCAAGATTTTTTTATATAATTGTAGCAAATTGAGCATTCATATCCTAACTATAACAGCAAGTATGCATGCATTAGTCTATAGCACAAACCGACTTTAAGAATCGAATATAAGACTGTAGTCACAGATTTTGGGTTCAAATACCACAAGTGACAAATATACAGTACTGATTTTCCTTTAATAAATATTTACATTAAATTAAACTCTATACAAGTGTAATAAATGCCCTGCTGTTAACTGTAATCTGTATAATTGGAACACTCATATGTGCAATATATGTAAATTTCAAAGATTACTTTCAACAATCTGTAGTTATAGTGTGTATTTGTTAGGATGTATACTTAAATGTTATACTTCAGATAAAATATTTGTATACTGCTATTAATATATTGCAAGTCACATATGATGGGTCTAATTTTATCTCTTTTTTCCCTCTCATCCCAACACTTATCTCTCTTTTTTATTTTATATTATGTATCATCAAAATGTCTCCATGTCACCCATCTGTATCAGATTACTAAATGCTACACAGTACAGTTTGGTAGGCCAGCCCCCATGGATCAGTCTGCCCCCACTCCACTGGCTCCAGCACCAATGCCTGCATGTCTGGAAGCCAACCTGGCAGCACCACCTCTGCTTCCCCTGCACTACCTGCGCTCTCAGGTAGTACTGCCCTGGAAGCTGGTGCAGTGGTACACTCTAGGAGCAGTGGAGGAGGTGGTGATTTTATTACCCATTGAGAGATTGGTGCATAGGGTTGTGCACTGCATCATTAATAATTGTCTATGCTGGATGGAGTGGCTGCTGTCCCTCATGGTACATAGGAGGAGAATACATCAAGCACTCCAGCCACCAGTAGAATAAGAGGATAGTGATGACAGTCCAGTGGCTGAGGACTCAATTCTCACCATCTCCATGCCTAATGGGCATGAGACTGTGGTGTCCCCTCCCTCACCCCAATTGTGGTGTCCCCCAACCTTTTGTGTCCCTTACCATCCCTGTCTCTTGTCATGTTTGTCTTGTTTGTTTGCATTTGCTTCTTCACCTACACAACTTACCTGACCCAGAAATGCCTACGTCCCTTCCCCAGCATTCCTCTCTTACTGAATTAGAAAAATAAAAATGGACGTATGTCCCTCAAAAAAATATTGTCCCATACATAGCTCTCCATTTCATACACATGTCTTTTTGCCACAGTTGATTTGGTTCAATTGGTTGTACAACGTGATTACATTGTTGACATCCCTCTCTCTGGAGGTGACAGTCCAAATTCAGCTAATATTCTACATATATTGTCACTTTTTACTGTTGAAGAAATGGATAGCTATGGTTCTTACCTACATCCCTCCTGCACATTCCTGTATTAGTTTTCCTTTGTTCTTCCCCTGCATGGTCCCCATTTCACCACTTTCCTAGCTATCCCATTTTAGTACCTATAATCTAGTCAAAAAGTAAAACCACACACAACATACATAAGAAACAGGAAAAACAATGGATCCTTCACTTTTTTCACTCTACGTTTGCACAGAGTTTGGCATATTGCACCAATGCCAAGCAACTGTGAGTGACTCTATAATGCTGTCATTACCTCTGCAATGGGGTCTATATTATAATAGCGAAAATTCTTTTAAGCGAACACGAAAATACCAACATGTATTGCGCAAACCACGATTATATTGAACATACCAAACCGCGAAATTCAAAAAGTCGAAGTATCATGGTTGGCCCGTCTGTGGTACAGCTCCGTAAGGTAAGTGTGTGATAGTTATGGACTTGAGGGTTAGGGTGCGGGTTAAGGTAAGTGCATAGATAGGTAATGTATGTAAGGTTTAGTGTAGGGTTAGAATTAGGGTTTTGTTAAATGTATGTGTGTGGATTATTTGTTTTGTTTTGGTATATCGCTATAGGGTAATTGTGCGATAGTTACGGACCTTAGGGTTATGGTGCGGGTTAAGGTAAGTGCATAGATATTAATGTATGCAAGGTTTAGTATAGGGTTAGACGTAGGGTTTTGGTGCTTTATTTTAAGGTTAGAAGTAGGGTTTTGGTAGTGTATGTATGTGGTTTATTTATTTTGTTTGGGTAGGCAGTATGTAGTGGGAGGTGGAGTTGGCCGACTATGGGGATTCGACTTTTTGTATTTCGTGGATTAGTACGTTTGGCATATTCATGGTTCGCGCAATATGTGTCAGTGTTTTCATGTTCGCTTAAAGGAATTTTCGCTATTATAATATAGACCCTGGGCAATGCCACTTAACCCTCAATGCACTATGCCAACAAACAGTAATACATGCTGAATGTACTATACAGAATAATGCCATTGTATTATCGCTATTTATTTAAAAGTATTAGATATATCTGGATTCAAACCCACTTTCATCTTGGCTCAAAAAGAAAGTGTCAATGCATTTACATCTGCCTGCACAGATTCAGCTAATCAGCAAGTGTACTTCATACACTCAACACTAACTGTGAGAATTTTAGGCTCATGTTTGCACACTGCTTAGCTATGCACAAACAGGGAAAAATTAATGGAAATGTTTATATCGCAAGTGCAAACACTTTGCCAACCATCGTGCAAACTTGCTGCTCACCACTGTGTTATGCCAAAGCAAATTTAGCATATATTAGTGTTGTATACTGCCCATTTTACTCTTTATGCCATTAAACTACATGTGGAAACTTAACAAACTGAATAATATGTCAAATATTTACAATGCAGCCATGTGTTGCCTCCTTCCATACACAGCAGCCCTGGTGTTCCCAGTACTTTTTCACAAATATATCAGCTACACTACATACATTAATATCAAATGTTGTGTGATATGCAATGCATATCAATCTAGTAACATGCAGAACTAGAACTATCCCAACAGTTGAACATGTCTACACATCCATCAACTGATCCTGGGAACTATTGATCCACAAGGCTTACTAACCTTATCTGGAAGGCTATGGAAAGATTCATCATGGATCTTATCCACAGGGACATAGGTTACTTTTAACACTCTTGACCCAACCCATATTGCTTTTGTCAAGAGTAGATCTTGCTTATTAAATCTAGTGTACTTCCTTGATAATGTCCCCAAAGCCCTGGATGTGGGAAAACATGACATACTTCATATTTTGATTTAGTCACACCCTTTGACATACTCCCACATTTAGGTATCATAGAGAAACTCTCCAATATGGGGATTAACTCATACATTATGAGATGGGCAGTCAACTAGCTCACTGGCAGAGTGCATACTGTCAAAGTTGGGGAGTCCACTTCTACCAGTAGACCAGTAACCAGTGGAGTACCACAAGGGTCTGTGCTGGGCCATCTACTGTTTGGAAACTATTTCTCTGAAGTTCAGGTGAAGGTAGATGGCCTGTGGGTTACCATGCTTGCAGATGACTGTTGACTGGGAGCAATCATTTAGAGTCCCACAACGATGTTAACATATTACAGAAAGGTCTGACAAAGACAAATGATTGGTGCCAAACTCATGAACTGAAACTTAATGGAAGAAAATGCCTCATTGTCCCTTTTGTCAGAAAAGTAGCCCTACTAATTATCTTGTACATAACACCCCTCTAAACTCTATATCAGTGATGTAAGACTTGAGAACACAGGTTGATAGAAATCTAAACTTCAGTCATTTTGTGTCCATATTGGTAAGACACACATTCTACATTGCTCAACTCTTAACTAAGGGCATCACATCCAAGACCAGGGAGGCCATAGCTCTGCTGTACTTGATCCTAATTAGACCACTCATTAAGTACAATGCTCCCTTTTCTATGCACCTCACCAAACACCTGCAGCAACTGGAGAGACCACAGAGGCTTCTGACCAAGAGAATCCAGGCATCCATAACATGACATATATGGAAAGACTGAAAGCTCTGCCACTGTACTCAGTATCATACAGGCTGCTGACAGGAGACCTGGGCCTGGAATACAGAGCAGTATGGGACCCTGCCTAATGTAAATTCTGGACATCTACAAATCAACTGGGACAAAAATAACTTCTCAACCTAATCTGTAACATAATCAGAACATGCTGGAGAAAAAGATATATCTCCCAGTGACTGATTCTACTCTGTATTAGGCTCCCACTGCATGTAAAACAGTGCTCCTCAACGACCATACTCAAGTGCAAATTTGACAACTGGAAGGGTGATTATAAATTCACCCCATAAATGGCACCTATGTCCCTCATGGATAGGACCAGTCAGTGCTGATCACAAAATCACTCTGCTAAAATGAACATTTAACTATGCTCAATAAGGGTTCTTGGGTTTTTGCATGGCTAGGGTTGTAAAGAGCCTAGGGCCATTAGTTTAGTAACCTCCTAGGAACCTTTGAAACTAAGAACCTATGCAGGACTTCCATCATGTTCTCTCCTACATTCAGTGCTGATGTCATCCACTATAAGTTGTCCTATAGTTTTGTAAAAATCAGACATGTGCCGTGGCACTTGAATAAAATACTGAGTTCTGTAGTCTGTGTACTTAGATAGGTAACGGTTGTGCTCTCACTGCAGTCAAGTGTTTGTGTGTGTGTGTGTGTGTGTGTGTGTGTGTGTGTGTGTGTGTGTGTGTGTATGTGTGTGTGTCTAGCCAGAAAAGCAGATGTGTGTATTCTACAGTTATAGATACAAACCCATGGATTGACAGTATTTTAATACTTGCTCATGTCTACACACTCATTTCATGCAGGCATCCCAACATCTTCTCTTGAACATGCCTTGCTGGTATCATACACTATAAGTTGATTTGCAGTCTGATAAAAGTCTGACTTGTGCCATGGTGCTTGCATAAAGTACTGAGTTCTGTAGTCTGTGCACTTAGGTAGGGATTCTGTTCACACTGCAGACAACTGTGCATGTGTGTGTGTCTAGCCAGAAGAGCAGAAGTGTGTATCTTAGAGTTACTACTCCAATCCCATGAATTAACAGTATTTTGATACTTGCACATGCCTACACATCCATTTCATGCAGGCTTCCCAACATCTTCTCTCCAACATGACCTGCTGACATCATACACTATAAGTTGACCTGCAGTCTTGTAAAAGTCAGACTTGTGCTGTGGAAACTGAATAAAGTACTGAGTTCTGTATACTTAGGAAGGGGGTTCTGTTCTCATTGCAGTCAAATGGTGTGTGTGTGTGTGTGTGTGTGTGTGTGTGTGTGTGTGTGTGTGTGTGTGTGTGTGTGTGTGTGTGTGTGTGTGTGTGTGCACTTGCTTGACATTACATAGAGCCTTTTATACCAGATGTGGGACACTGTTATTGCCATATTCTCCTCACCAGACACTGATAATGTCATCAGCTATATGTGATTTATGGATGTGCACTATTCCTACTAGGGCCAGGTCAGAGACTGTCCTGGAGGTCAGGCATAAGTCATCTCATCCTATACGATACAGATTACAGTGACATGGATTTCAGTCTACCCACATATATCATGACATGGTTTGTAAGTACTGTATTTTCTTTGTGAGTAACCCCTGTGGTCTCTCCAGCTGCTGCATGTGTCTGTGAGGTACATGCAAAGGAGAGCAGTATACTCTATATTAGTGTTCTGATGAGGTTAGTGTACAGCGCTGTAATATAATCCTGAGATTGGAATATGATGACATGACTTATGATGTACACAACATAGGCTTTCAATACCAGTGTGGACACTTGGTAGTTGAAGTTCAGATTTCTATGTTTGAGTGCTCCCAGTGCTTGCATCACTCAGTTTTAGCATAGTTGGACTGTTGGTGGTGTGGGGGGTGACCCCCCCCCATTAGCATAGCTTTAATTTTGTTTTGTTGTTTTCTTTTGTGTATGCTGGCCAAGTTGTTAGTTTCCCCTGTTAATATTATTGGTGGTTCGTTATTTCAATTTAATAAGGTTTCGATGGAGTTGTCTCGGTTATTTGGATTTCGGGTAAGTGTAATTTTGGTTAATGGTAGTAGACCCATGTAGTGACCTGTATTTCAGGTCCACTTATCAGATCTGTACATTAGGGCTGTCTATTAGGCCCTTTTCTGTCCATTACTATAGTGACAGACATCACACATGACATACACATTCTGTGTCCAAACAGTTCTATGAAGGACTACAGATTGTAGGCAATCATTGTATCCAACTGTGATGTTAAGCATAATATAGACAGTATCAACACATGCCAAAGAGTGCTGGTACAACCATGGCAACACTTGCAATGACACAAAAACATGGGGGGATTTGTTACGCCAGAAAAACAAACAACCCAAGAATAATGTCAACATCACACTCTATAATCAGACCAATATGTATGTGACCTTTGTCCTGGAGTAGATGGTAAGTGGAACATCTACCAACATGTGGTCATAGTGCTGACTACTCCCTTGTATGTAACACAAGTACTGAGTATGTGAAGGACATCCACACTAGAAACTATAATACCTCCATAGTTCACAGCCATCATTATACCAATAACTGAGTACAATGCACCCTTCTTCATGTGCCTTCCTACACATCTTCCAGTAATGTGTAACTGAAGTGTACCACCTTTGTCACAGGGAACTGTCACACATCTTATTGGCTATACTTAGGTATTCTTTTTGTAGCATATCCGTTACTGTCTGATGGTGTGCAACTCCCATCAAGTTGTTACTCCATATGCATGTGTGTTACCTATTCTGGTGATGCACACATTACATACATAGCTGTCTGTCCACATTAATGGCATTGGTGATATTTGTGACAGTGTGGCTAGTACGATATGTATATATATATATATATATATATATATATATATATATGTGTGTGTGTGTGTGTGTGTGTGTGTGTGTATATATATATATATATATATATATATATATATATATATATATATATATATATATAGATATCTAACTATATATATATATATATATATGCCATGCACACCAGTCAGCCAGCCTGTATTGACTATAATGTCGCATACAGGTATAGCAGTGTTCTTCCTAATACCTCCAGCAGATGTTATGGTGCCAGGACAGTGTGCATGATTACCCTCATAGAGTACTGACATTTTATAATAGTTGTACAAGTGTATTTGTGCAGAATCATCTTTGATTACTCTAAATCACAATTGGTATGTCAGAGACATGGGATTATTGGTGGTATTATTCTTATGTTGTCCAGGACTGTGCTTGCTTCTTTTAATGTTATCCATGAGCTTTCACATGCGTCCCATTTGCTTGATACCTCTGCTGAGATTACACACATATTCAGGGAAATCAGTATGCACAGCTTCACAATATGCACCCTACCCCAATTGTATATAACAGCTTTCATAGATGCCCTCTGCATTATTCATGTAAGGATGCATATCTCACACAGACATCTTCCCCATTGTTACATCACCTTGTGTAACAGTCACATAATACACATTTTCACTGTGCAGTCCCTACTGAACTATATTGATGCATGATTGCTGTTGCTGCTACAACTGTCTTCCATTGACTTGCCCTCACCTGCTGTACATTAAGTTGTTTCACCTGTCATCTTTCCCTGTGTTCATTCCTACAATTCATCTGTGTGTCCCTGTTCAATACACACACTCTTCACTGAGTGTTTGTTTTACATGGCAGTCCATGTAACCTTATTGATCATTTATACAACTTCAGTACAAAATGGCAGGAATGGGATTTCACAATACTCTGCATTGTACACACTGTCCGGCACTGCATTTGGATCATATACATAAATATCATACCTCTCAACTGTCCAGATTTTCACAGAACATCCAGATTTTTGCCTTATATACTTTTGGTGTGTTCCTTTTCAAATTTGTGTTTTTCTGCCACATCACTGGGATGATCTCAGGACTGATGTGACTCAATAATTATATACATTTGAGTTTCAGAATTCAAATCCTTCAGAAAATGTATCTTAGCACAACCCCCTAGTTATTCTTTTACATTTCTAAAAAAGCAAATATGTCAATGCTGTCCCTGTTTCTGGGTCATTGTCCCCCATTATGTTGGGCTTTGTCCAGATGTCTTCCACAAAGAGACTGAGAGCTATGAAAGCTATTATCTGTTAAGACCTGTGATCATTGTGGCATTCTGCACAAAACTGCAGACCTTCTGTGCTCTGACTTAAACATGATTGCTATGCATGTTGGCTTACATGACCTTGCTTATTTATGTTTAAATGTGGTGCGTGGTCTGAATATGCAATGAGTGCTGCTGCTCACCTCGCATCACCACGCACACAAGTAAACTCCATGTAAGCTTCATGCAAAGCCTACATGGTGTTTACTGAATCCCACAAAGAGTGTATATGTCATGATAGAGTCAATTTGTTCTTCCTATATAGTTGTAAATATTGCTATCAGTATTCTTTTGGAATGTAAAGTTCCTATTTAATGTATGAAAGCTATTCCCCTTTGCCTTCCCTGAGTCTGCATACCACCTTTTCAGAGAGGAGCTAATTTCAAAGTATTTAAGATATTTTACCAATTTAATCTGTAATAATATATTGAATCCACTGTATATTTATTTTTACAGTTAATAAACATTGTTTAAAATCACATACAACTGCCTAAGAAGAGATAAAACTCACCACCTACTTTCACAAACATGTCTAACTACATATCTAGTAATAAAATTGCTTCCATTATCTTGGATTAATATGAGTTAATGTACTGTGTGTAGTCTTAGCTAGTTTATTTAACATGTTATAGTTAATATAATCAGATGAAAATAATAAAGCATGTTTACAATGATATCACTGAGTTAATAGATAAGTGTTATTAAAGACTTTTCCTTACATTAATAGGAACCTTATGTCGACATTTAATTGAGATGGCTTGTTTGAAGTAGTATGTAATGCTGCTTTCAAAAAACATATTCACAGCTCATATTTCAAATTGCATTTCAGCACTTCACTTCTTCAAAATTATGAAATAGGAACCACACACTAGATGATACATGCAGAAAAGTAAAAAATTAACTAAATCAGTGACCCACTAGACTGACATTTAAAATAGCCCATTAAAACAGAGATAAAATCAAAACAAAAAAGAAAACAATCCCCGGGATTCATGAAGCTCGGCGCAAGGCCGGCATTAGGCTTGCACCGACTGTGCAGCGTGAAGATGGCACAGTAGCGCCAAATGCATAGTAATGAAGGTGCACTGCCGACACAGCCACATGCACAGGAAAGGAGCGCGAGTGCATAGGGTGTCGAGGTGCGCAGGAGGCGTGGAAATGGCAGCTGTCGATGTGCAACCTAAAATGCTTGCATATAACAAGTTGCAAGATAGTAACCATGTCAGTGTCCCTGGATACTGAAACGTATGCAAAGCATGCAAGAAAGTACCTGTGAACACAAAGTGATGAAGCAAACAGAAATGCACGGTAGGGAATAATGGGTCCCTATCCCGCGAACAAATGACATAGAAGACCGTGTGGCCGTAGTCCAATGCAGTATAGATAGCCATACCAAGTGGAAGTGAAACGCATCATATGTTAGCAATCCGCCAGTAGGTACGTCCAGCCCAATGGTGAGGGTCACCAGCTGACCCATAATGTGAGGGAGAGTACACAGCTGGGCAGATGTGTCCATAACAAAATACACGAGAAATGTAGATATCTAGCGACCATATGTCCGAATTATATCCCACAAGGCATGTAATAGTCACATACAAAAGGTATGTCCGTATTTCACATACCAAATGTGATAGGAAATAGAATAAGCATGGAAACGAAACAGAAGGAGCATACAAACAGCCACAACAATAAGGACACATGTAGGCTGAAAGGAACAGTATTATCCGTACCATCGACTATGATTGCCACCTGTCCCACTTTGTGAGTGACAGTCCTTCTTTGGGCAGTTGTGTCCTGACAAAAACCTGTAACAATGGCAAATGTCCTGAGATTATAGGACAAAATTATTCCCTATACGTTATGTAATAGTTGCATTAAACAGGTTTTCTGTATCTAAATTACATAAATGTAATAAGAAACACAATAAACAACTGAACTGCTACAAGAATAAGCTTTTATATAGGCAAGAAGTCTAAGTTCTATCCTGTGTACGGACCATGGGTATGTGTCGGCCTGCAAAATGTGATGTGTGTACCAAAATTGTCCCACTTTGGCCAATTGAAAAAGTGGCAACCCTACTGTCGATTGTGGAGAGGTGTTGTCCACTACAGTTGGATATGTGTACAGAATATATCCCATCCTGGACATAGGAAAAGGGGGCATTTTACCAATGAGTACAACAGGCCGCCAAAATCCGGAAGTCAGCGGTACAAGCCGAACTTGTCAGGATATGTCACAGTCGAACGGGTAGTACTCGAGTATACCAAACATGTAATGAAAGAGAAGTATGGGTGTGTACCTATGTGCGTGAGGAATAGCATGTGGAAAGCAAACATGGCAGGGTAGTCCACACAACCATACAGGTACCAGACACATGTAGGGTATTCAATGTGTTACTCTGGCCATGTCATGGGCCAACAACCAAAGCACTGATGTATGGGGTGTGAGGAATCTGTGTGTGTGGGGTGGATGGGTAATGGTACAATCCTCCAAGGCAATACTGTGTCATATGCAGAATAGGTGAACTGGAGGTGTATGAGGGAGCAGTGGGTGAAGCTGAAAGAAACACAAACACATGTATAAACAGCTGCAATACAACCAGACAGGCCATACTGTAGAACACAATCCCACAAACAGATGAATATTGAAATGTGCGATACAAATGTATAGATATGTCACCGGCACATACCCACAGATTGGTCCTGATGGAACTGGCCATAACAAATGCAACACACCAGGATGGAACTGGCCTCTACAAATGCAACACACCTGGATGCATAATGGACTACCCAGCATCCCCTCCACATCACACAACCCCGCTCCCGTACTTGAACGTCCACCAAATCCAGTCGTACTTGGCCTACTGGTGTGGTGCAGCCACAGCTACACATAGTGACCACTACACATATGTAGTAGGTAGTGTCACCCTAGGCGGTTGCAGGATTGCACACGACCTCAGCACATTTTTGTAACTCCAAAACGATGTTCGGTATACCTCTTGTTGTGGATCGGTACAATTTTCGGATATCCCTCATGGGATACGTAACCTGTGTAAACATTAGAACAGAAGACACAAAGTCCAGTCCTGTAGATATCTGGACAGAAGTTGGAATGTGCATTAGCGGTGTACGACACTGTCCAGCCCTAAGTGGTCATTCATAACCTACTACCCAGGATCAAACACTTGCCCGTGACGCACGTGTCCCGACACGAATAAGCAGAAATATATTGCACACATTCGCATAGTGGCAAATGGTATAAGGGTGATGAAGGCACTGACGTAAACAGGATAACCCTGATCTACTGTGTGAGGGACACTTAATGTGTGTGTAGGTGTGACCGACCATACCTGTCGACCTCTGAGAGCAAGATATCTGGACAAAGCCGTGAATAAAAGTATACCTGTCAACCTCTGAGAGCAAGATATCTGGACAAAGCCGTGAATAAAAGTGGAACAAAGGCCCAAAAGTATGGACAATTTGTAAAGAAACTGAGAAAGTTGATAGAATAACAGTCTGTACATTGGCATTAATTTCCTGGAGAGTATGAAGTCTGAAACTCAACTGTCTGTCATTATGTTCTGACTTCAGTCTTTAATGACTAGCTACTGATTTGCCAGAAAACAACAGTGTATTACAGAGGTCCGTACATATTTACAGTAACAAATATTCACATTTGTTTACTGTACCACTGCATACCTGTAGTTAATTCATGTCCAAAATAATAATCCTCGTATGAATGCATACAGGAAATAGTCAAATGTGAATGGGGACACACCTCACCGTGGATTATGTATTGTAACCACCCCCACCCATATTATGTATTGCCAACATAAAAAGCTGCTGACAGCTGCTGAAAGACCTGTGACTGTTAACACAGGTAAACCTCTTTAAAATGGACAAATTCTGTCCATGTGCTTCGTCTGACATTTGAACTCGGTCAGGGCAGTTCCGTTCACCAGGCGGACAAGCCTAAACCCAGATCACCACATGAACACCCTGACAATCAAAGACTTGTATGTGCCAGGACTATAAGCCTTGGAGTTCTGCATATCCTTGGAGTGATTGAATATGCAGCTTGGGTCCAGAGCAGTAGGGAATAGGGAATGTGTAATATGTAGTACCGCATTTTTCCCAGCAGGAGAATGGATGCCTGTGTTGTAAGTGAAGCGGTGAGGCATATGTTAATGTAGCTATGTACTATGGGTATGCATATAAATGAGTCAGAACACCAATAGTATAGTGGTTACAGCATCCGACCAACGTGAATGCAGTCCCGGGTCAACTACGACTACAGCGCATATGAGTTAATGAATGCGTGTGTAATGTAAAGACATTTAAATATGTAAAGGTGAACGTGTGTTTCGCATATGTCCGTTAACTGGATTACAGATATTGTACTGGTACTGTCACAATTAAGAAAGCCCACGTAAACACAAAGACTTAGTAAACATATGTAACTCACAAAAAGGATATGCAAGTGCACCTGCGCGTGTGTAATCCGCTCACAGCATAGCAAATGAATGCTGTTTTCTACACGTTTATTTATATATCTATATATGGATATATATATTTGTGTATAGATATATATCCACAGACTTAAACTAAATAAATATATGAAATAAAGAATGTACAGACATGTATATATATATATATATATATATATATATATATATATATATATATATATACATACACACACAATTACATTAATCGATATATACATAATAAACATAGAAACATTTGTCCTTGTAGATATAACACATGTACATAAATAGGTTACGTCATAGCTATTATGGATAGACATACAGACATGCAAGAAAGGTAAATCCACTGCTGCTTTCCAAACCATTGCCCGGAAAGTACCAGTGTGCCAAATCTGTAAGTTCTGCTCTTTCAACATGGATATAGGTGTCCTTTGCAGGACTCCAAAAAGTGGTCCTCTACAGGCATCGGCCAGTAATAATCGATGCAAAGGAAGTCACATCCGCAGCTACAATATAGCTGTACATGCAACAGTAGCTTGTACAAGGGTAATAACACATGGGTTGACAGAATGCATGACATATGTCCCGATACGCGGAGAGTGGATAGTGCTTAGAAGTATCTTCATACTTTATTATCGCTCACATTAAATATGTCTTATGACTACTGTGGAGGGATGTCAGGTATGGGAATCATGGGTATGCAATAATGGGCCTAGGTTCACAGGTGTTGGTTGGCACAGATTTATTAGGTCCGCCCCATGGGAGTGATTAATATTCCTATGTGGATATAGCACACGCCTATACCTTCCAAAAATGAAGAACCCATCTACTGGATATTGTGTAAACCATTGGGGGAAGATGTAGGGACTTATATCAGTGTCATGTAAGTGATTATCATGGATGTACATGCATACGAATAAGATGGTAACCATACCTCTCAACCTTTCAGAATAAGACATCTGGACAAAGGCATATTTAAATAAGTACAAATAGGGACTATGTTAAATATTCCCCTGACAAAGTTAGAACCTTGATAGAATAATGGATAATTCATTAGTGTGAATGTTTTGAGGGTTATTAGTTATAAACTACTAATGTCTGTCATTATTATCTAACCTCACAGTCCTTAATGACCTGCCACTAATTTACCAGAAAGGCACAATAATAAAAAAAGGAACAACATTATAAGTCTAAGTTCGGGACATTTACCCAAAATGTGTACAGTTGAGAGATATGAAGGTAACCCTGTCCTAAATAAATGTACAGAACTAGTGATATCAGGTGGACAGGTGTGAAGAAAGACGGGATGACAAATGTCAATGTGGAAGGTTAATAGTGTCCCTCAGGGTGTTATGCAGTGTCCCCGATACAGTGTTCAGTCTCCCACACTCGCATGTGAGTTCTGCCACTGACGGAAAGCACAAATACCGGCGAACACATAAGGTAGATGATAGCATAATATGTGTTGATTAGCATCTGTTGGCTTTTGTGAGGAACACAACACTCTTGGTGGGTGTGTCCTGCAAAAGGAATGTAATGGCATCTGGCCTGTGATTTCTTCTTGTGTGTAGTGGTGTAATAAAATGATATATCTTGTATCAGAAACAGATACATGTTATAGGAAACAGTATTATCGACTATACTACTACAAGAAAAATCTGGAGGTATGAAAAGCGTTGAAGTAGTCAGTTTAGTATTGACATGTGTTGATATGTCAAATGTCACAGCTGTATATATAGTACCTATAGGGCTGTCACCGTTACAAATGATGAAAGTGGGAGCTGCTTTGTAGAAATGTCAGACATAGCAGGTCAAAACATACCTACAGCCATGCATACTCCACAAATAGACATATTAGCACACAGCAAAGCTTAGGCCAGGGGTCATGGAGCCTTGGCCGGCGTGTACGAGTAGAGGAAGAGTAGAGCAAGCCAAGATGTCTGCAGAGCTATTCAGCAATATCCTGTAGGGGCATGTAAGACAGTCCCTAAACCGAACGTTGCACGGACAATGTTAGGATATGCAAATTACCCCATTTGTAGGTGAAAGCTATGCAAATGATGTAAATCTGCAATACATGAAACAGTAAGCTGTCCGTGCAAGAGTAGAGTTATGTGCAGAAATGTACTCGGATATTAACCGAGTTACGTTCTGCAAGTAACTAAATGGAGCAATGTCAGCTGCAAATAAAGGATGAATTCAGTTGATGAAGCATGCCAATGGCCAAATATAAGGCCAGTGGCATATTTTTCCATTGGAAATTAATAAAACTCTATTTGTCCTCCCCCGATCTCCGGTGTGTAAGCGTAGCCCAGCGGCGTGAAAACGCGCTGCGCTTTTAAAACAAGAGAAATATTTAAAATACACACAGAAATTGTAATTATCGTTAACAGCTAGTTCGCCATGCAGGTGAATGGCAAGCTGAAGACAAGATAGCTACTGAGTACTGGTTGCTATGTGTGGAAGTGCTCTGTCAGAGATGTAACCAAGCATTAGTAGGCAATCCGATGCAATTTAGGCTGAGGATAGTGAATCACAATTTGTCATGCCATATGGGCCAAGCCACTACAGTGGAAGAGTAGGTTAAGGGGACTATCAGTGTAGAAGATAGGTGACATCATGAGTGTGTATGTATAAAACACTGTAATCCTATCGGAGCAATGTGTCACATGTTTGCTGTCAGTTACTCATCAGTGGAAGAGGCGTGTTATGATTTATCCTAGGTACAGTCAGGAAACTGACAGTGTACATCATGGATATCACTGAAGTTTCTTGCAAACCTGCTGACAGTGTGTTCATGCCTGTGCACGCCTGTAAGCCCGAGTAAGCATGTGTGCACACGTGTCAGCCCGTGTGCGCGCGTTGAAGAACAAGTAAGCTAGTGTAAGCATGTTGAAGCCCGTGTAATGTCGTGTAAGCCAGTGTACGCATTTGCAAGCATGTATAAATCTGTACTACACACATCACACACGTACTGCACACTCTGAAACACATGCTGCCAATACTACACACGTCAGTCAAATGGCACATGGATGGATAATAAATCTTCAGAATCAACAGTGCTGTAAACTATACTACATTGATGGTCATAGCTGCAATGCATCATGCCTGCTTACATACACCTAGAAGGATATCACACTTTGTGTTAACAACATTTTAACATTAATACAGTGCTATAAAGCCACCCTGAGCATCAGCACCATGTTAGTCTGTTCCTGCATCTATGTTACACATTACAGGTGGTGGCACAGGTGTCATCATATGCACAGGGTATGGTGTTTCTTTTCCAGAGCCTGTCATTAAGCCATCCAATCAACATGTAAGTTTGTGTGCGTGTGAGGGACAACAGTGTTTGCATGGCCCAATGTTGATGCAATGTGTGTGTATGTGTTAGCCCTAGCTGTTTGTTTCATGTGTGTGTGTCTGCATGTACACAGTTTCAGCACGTGTCATGCATATACAGGAGGTTGTGGGACAGTAACAGACCATACCTGCCAGGCTGTACAGATCTCCATTACTGGCCATGGACACCCCTGCATGCATTCAACAATATTCGAGTCCTGCACCTGTCAATGTATACACATACATTCTTGGGATCTGTATTACAACCTGTGGATAAATGGGAGTCAGTAATGTTAACCTGATTTGCATAGTAGTGACAGGTAATACATAGTTATATGAGCCATACTCATCCTCGAAAGTAATAACCACTGCTGACTGTTGCTGAGATGTGCACACAGCCGTTTAAAGGTGCTGTACTATCATTGTTGTCAATGTCCCTTGTAATACCCAGCAACAGAATAACTGGTCACTACACAACTATAACCCAGGATCACTACAGTACACAGTATGTGCACTATCACAGAGCCATAGCAGATTTACATACATCAAAGGTGTTCATGTACAGATAATGCAGCACATTCAGTAGTGCTAATATCCACATACATATCAATATCTATCTACATTACATATATATAAATAGATATACACACACACACACACACACACACACACACACACACACACACACACTTGGCAGGGTTGGGATCAGAACACAGACCTAACTACCTTATCACACTACAGCATTACGCATGTACAGAACGTGTTACCGTTATTACTAGATCACAGCATTCACACAGGCATACGTCTAGCTTGCTGGCATCAGCATCAAAGGCAAAGATGCCATACAGATTCTACGGAGAGTGAATAGTGTAAAAGTAATGTACTATTGCCATGCAGTGGTAAACTCTCACACACACATACGTGGCAGGATTAGGATTAGAACACAGACCTAACTACCTTAGCACACTACAGCAATACGCATTTACAGCACGCGCTACCGAGATTACTGAACACAGCACTCCCAGTGGCATACTTCTAGGTGGGTGAAATAATCCGCAAAGGCAAAGACGCCAATAGGGAATGTATGTGGTGTGAGGTGTCTAAAAGCATTACCATGTCCCCAGGCAGCTGGAAACACACACACACACACACACACACACACACACACACACACACACACACACACACACACACACACACACACTTGGCAGGGCTGGGAGTCAAACATACACCTAACTACCTTATCACATTACAGGATTATGCATTTACAGAACGCGCTACCGAGATTACTGAACACAGCACTCCCAGAGGCATACTTCTAGGTGGGTGACATCATCCACAAAGGCAGAGACGCCGATAGGGAATGTACATGGTGTGAGGCATCTAAAAGCATTGCCGTATCCCCAGGCAGCTGGAAACACACACACCCAGGCACACACTTGGTAGGGCTGGGAGTTGAACATACACCTAACTACCTTATCACACTACAGCAATATGCATTTATAGAATGCACTACCAAGATTACTGAACACAGCACTCCCAGAGGCATACTTCTAGGTGGGTGACATCATCTGCAAAGGCAAAGACGCCAATAAGGAATGTATGTGGTGTGAGGCGTCTAAAAGCATTACCATGTCCCCAGGCAGCTGGAAACACACACACACACACACACACTTGGCAGGGCTGGGAGTCGAACATACACCTAACTACCTTTTCACACTACACCAATACGCATTTACAGAATGCTCTACTGAGATTACTGAACACAGCACACCCAGAAGCATACTTCTAGATGGGTGACATCATCCTCAAAGGCAAAGACGTCGATAGGGAATGTACGTGGTGTGAGGCATCTAAAAGCATTACTGTGTCCCCAGGCAGCTGGAAACACATACACACTTGGCAGGGCAGGGAGTCGAACATACACCTAACTACCTTATCACACTACAGCATTACGCATTTACAGAACGCACTACCGAGATTACTGAACACAATACACCCAGATGCATACTTCTAGGTGGGTGACATCATCTGCAAAGGCAAAGACACTGATAGGGAATGTACGTGGTGTGAGGTGTCTAAAAGCATTACTGTGTCCCCAGGCAGCTGGAAACACACACACACACACACACACACACACACACACACACACACACACACACACACACACACACACACACACACACACACACACACACTGTCACACACTTGGCAGGGCTAGGAGTCGATCATACACCTAACTACCTTATCAGACTACAGCATTACGCATTTACAGAATGCTCTACCGAGATTACTGAACACAGCACTCCCAGAGGCATACTTCTAGGTGGGTGATATCTTCCGCAAAGGCAAGGACGCCGATAGGGAATGTATAGAGAGTGAGCAGTCTGAAAGCATATTACTGTCCTAAGGTAGACGTAGACAAACACACGGCAGTGGTGTGATCGGGGCAACTAAATATCTACGGAGCACTACAACAACACTACATAGATATGGGACACCCCACAGACAGTAGACCCTGCAAGACAGTCAGCCAGTGTGTTCAATGTAGGCATCCATCATGACGTTGAAAATGGACATCTGTTACCTGGATGTCCACCATCGCTCTACAGAATGTCAATGGCCATGCCCATACACAGAGGCACATCACCGACACAAGATGTCACTGGCCATGCCCACACACTTAGTATCACACGTCTATTTGGAATGTACTGTGTGTCCATCTACACAACGGCGTACTGGGTATGCTCACACACTTAGCAGTTGCAAAGGGCCATCTTGCATGCAAATGGATTCTAAACATGTAAGGGCGCAGTTTGGAATGTACTGTGTGTCCAACTACACAACGGCATACTGGGCATGCTCACACACTTAGCAGTTGCAAAGGGACATCTTGAATGCACACGGATACTAAACATGGAAGGGCACAGTATGGTATTACTGTCCCCACGTACATGATGGCCACTCACATGTATTGACAAGTACACACTGAGGAGGCATCACAGATGTCTCAGGTGCAGATCACAGAGGTACACACCACAGTCTACAATGTAGCCCTCAGACATCACCATGTCGTTGGACCAGCAATACATCAACACAACACCGTGGGACTCATGACCAGTGGACTGTACATAGGTGTACAGCAACTGTGCAGACTACATATGTAGCAACAGGGTTCCATCATGTGTTATGCATTGCAATGATACCAGTGTACATAACCAGGTCGGTTCTACACATAACAGGGGCCCTGGGTCTTACACAGCTGTGACAGATGACTGTCACTGTACACCAATGAACACACATGTTCGGATATGTCATACATGTAATTGCAGTGAATATGTGCATGGACCACACACACAACATATATGTACATAGCATAGCTTTTGCTGTCCTCCGTGCAGACAAGTGGCTACAGCAATCATACGCATGCAAATGGGAGGTGGGTCCATGGCTGTTGAATGCCAACAGTACATGAGGTAGCAATGTTGACCGAGGACACATTCCCTCTGTACTAGTTACCCATGACACCCATCATATCATACAACAGTCCATGTGTTATGTATGTCAACACACATGTCCACCGATTGCAATGCATACAAACATGGCTACATGACAGGCATGTAGGACCAACACACATGTACAAACTGTAGTGTGCATGCAGCTGCCATGCATGTGCAGTAGCTGATGAAAGTAACTCATCTGTGCCGAACTACAACATGCAGTTGCAATGCAGCCCCATCTTTGACACCTGTATATGGTGACATACTGACAGTATGGTAGGATGTACATCAGGTATGGATGGATGTGTGTACGTACAGTGGTGATCCACCTGTGTAGATGGATGTTCACCGGGTATGGCTCACAGGTGTGTCACACGCCATCATACCATTACATGTGCAAACAGTACGCTATGTTACTGTTACCTGACGGTGATGACATAAAACCTACACAGCGGTCAGGTGTTACCGACTTATTTTATGAACCACCTGGGAACAAAGTACCCCCTGTCAACGTACAA